>NC_042493.1:26671348-26684478 GCF_005508785.2 Acyrthosiphon pisum
CAGTCACTAGTTACTCTTGTGAAAGAGCTTTTTCAAAAATGGCAATAGTTAAAAATAAATTACGCAGTACAATGGCTCAAGAAAGGTTAGATGCTTACTAACAATTTTTATTGAACAAGAAATTGTAAACTCTTTAGATATGGAGGAAATTATTGATGAGTTTAAAACACTGACATCAATCCAAAGAAGATTACCATTATAAATGTAAATGCTATTGACTATTGTATATCGATTAAATTTAGTTTTATATGTAATAAATAATAATATGTAAGAGGTATGTAAACTAATAATTGTTTTATTTTAACATTAAAATGTATTATAAACTAATTATTATAATATTGAGACAATATTTAACTTACTGATTTGTAGTAGGTCAAGTAACCCCTACTAAAATAATTCTGCACACCCTGCGAAAAATTCCTGCGCACGCCTATGAACATAAAATAAGTTTGATTTTCTTAAACAGTGATTTGCTGTATTAAATTCAATCATAGAGAGCAAATCTGGGTAAAAAATGTGACCATTTAACAAATCGTATATAAACATAATATCAGCAACCTTCCTTCTTACTTCACAAGATACAAAGCTCAATTCACTCATTCGCAAATTGTATGAGTTCTTTGAAATAACTGGAATATTTAATTTGTAACACAATAGCTTTAAGAATTTCAGATGTACATTTTAAATTATATTAATGAAAGTGATGTAACTAGGTGACCAGACTATTGATCCAAACTCAATATCCATCCACACTTCGATATCCATTGAAATTTTAGATAAAAACTTAAAATTATTTTTCACACAAGTATAAGCGTTAATTTTATGTTCTACAGCACTATAAAGCTGATCAATTATTACATAAAATGTGTTTATTTTAAATGATGATTTTGCACTTAGTTCATGAGAACTTCTTTCATTTATTTAATTTTTTTTTCAGTGTCTAGTCAATTTGTAGTCTTAATTTTTAGCCCTTTTCATGCCATTTCTTTCATAATCATCATATCGGCACCTAATATTTTGAAGGTCAATTTTAAGACTTTTAATTAAATTAATTATTAAATTATTAATTTTGAACACTTTTACTACAATAATTATAAAAGGTTCAATGATATTAGGTATGCCAACTGTATTAGTAGTGTATCCGTATACAATATATGGCCGATAACGGATAAAAACGAAATATTTTGTTGTATAGAAATAAACGTGTGTATAAACTATATAATTTTGGTGAATTTAATTGAAATTCGGATTTTTTTCCCCAATAAACGGTCTAATAATTCGGTAAAATATTGAGGCGATGCCGGGTCTAGTCTGACCATCGATTTAGTGTGCAAATCTACAAATTTTAATTTTTTTTAATACAAAAAAAAAAAATTACGGACAGAATTTTTGGGGGTTTAAGCAGTGCTTAATTTGCTTGTAGGTTAATCCGGCACTGTCAATATCATCCGTAGTGGTTGCTTCACATAATCACATTGTTGAACTTGTTCTAAAACAATAGGAACATCAGTATTTTGATTAGTATCACTTGTAGGATATACATCTGTAGTAGCAGTTATCATTTCGGCCGGAAGTTTAAAATCGAAGCATTATTTCGACTACTTATCGTGTATCCACATATGCAAAATAATAAAAAAAAATTAGAAAAAACACATCATTGTGAAATCAATACATATTCTTAGAATCTAATATTAATACAACATGACATTTTTCATAAAATATTGTAAATATTTTTAAGCATCAGAATGTAAAGAAAGGGGGAAGAATCTTCGGGCATGTTATTCTAGACATTTAAAACATAAATTACCATCTGGGTCTAGTGCAAAACCTAAAAGACCCTACTACTTGGCAGAGTATCTAAATTTTTTAGAGCCATTTACAAAAAATCACGTAAACAAATGGGTTAGTAAAATAAAAAATATACAAATTATATATTTGAAATGTTGTACATATTTTACTACAACTATTTAAAT
This sequence comes from Acyrthosiphon pisum, assembly GCF_005508785.2. NCBI lineage: Eukaryota > Metazoa > Arthropoda > Insecta > Hemiptera > Aphididae > Acyrthosiphon > Acyrthosiphon pisum. Next base: position 26,673,322 of record NC_042493.1, read on the forward strand.
TGTGTGCTTAGGAAATATACCAGTCACTTTAAATACTGACAACGAAAATTTAAGCGAAAATGATCTTGAAAACAGCGATGACCAAGCCACCGATGAATATGAGTTGGTTGATCAAAGTTCTGATAATTTGGCTGATTCAAATTCAAAGGAAGATAATTTATATTCTCCATCTACATCCAGTGCTAATATAAATAAAAATAAAAAAAAACTCGCGCCAGTTCTTTTATCAGATGTCAACAAGGCTGCCCTCGAGTTTTTTTCCAAGAAGAAGAGAACTGATACCGAAGAAGACATGGATTTATGCTTTTTAAAAAGTTTGTTGCCAGACATGAAATTAATGACCCCAGACTAGAAAAGGCGTTACAAGGTTCAAATGATAAATGCAGCTAGTTGCATATTAAGTGAGCGTACAGTTTCTGCAGTTTATAATCAACATCAAACACCACATTCATTATCTCCACCAGTTCAAAGTCAAACACATGCATTTTCACCACCAGATCAACGCCAAACACCTGTATTTTTCCCAACAGATCAACGTCAAACATAAACATTATCACCACCATATCAACGTCAAACACAGGAGCTCACTGAAAAGGGCATATACACCTATCCATTTTATAACTAAATGTTAAGAGATAAGAAGATAATATAATACAAAACATTTTAATTCTATTATAATATAAGTATTTTAAACATTTATTCATTTACAGGGTTATTTAATTATTTTTATTTTGTTTTTCATATTGCTCATATTTATTTCGTAACTACAAGTCTACAAGTATTGAATTATCTACTTAAAACAAAAATGTTTATAGTTTATGAATAAATTATGTTATATAATAATATTTATTAATAAACTGAATATAATTCAAATATATTATTTTATTTACTGGTATGGTAAATCTATATTCCCTAAATGTGCAGCAATATTTGTATTCAACACATATTAATTTATAAATAATATGTCTTTCATTTTAAAAAATTAATTAAAATTAATTGATTTTAAGTATTAAATTGGTAAAATGTTTCGTTTTACTTACCTAAGTGTGATAAGTAATCGTTCTTGAGGGCACACTGCTCTTCTATAATATTGGTGTCTTTTTTCTGGATTTTTGGTCCAATTAACCTAACCAACTCTTCAAATGTCGATTTTTCCATTCTGTAAAAACTTTTAAAACGATCAGGATCATCTAGCTCTTTAAACACAGAGTATAAACCACGAGAATAACAATTTTTACGCCAAAATGGATGGACCCAGTATTTTCGCACTATAATAATTTACTTATCCTCAGACGACATGATGGGAAATAAAAAAAAAACATGGAAATTATTTGTCATTAGAAAACCACGTCATTTTGGTGTAAGTCAAACAAATCACTTGTTACTAGTTGGTCATATCATACGTCAGAACACGCGTCATGTTACTTTGGTAAGCGCTGCCCCTTAGACAATGGCTTGTGGATGACGGGCCCCTTGAAAAAAATTCCCAGGCCGCTCTGGGTGTACCTACACAATCATCGTGTATAAACTTAGAAACCGGCGATTAGTTGACTATTAGAACGTGTTATGTGCGTTAAGCGTTTACTATTCACAGTAAGTCGATGCGACTCTAGACGTGCGGATATCACGATTGTGTTACCTATTTAACTATGACAAGTCTAAATAATTTATTTAGTAGTGATGTTAACAGTCTAAATAACGAAAACGGAAAATCAATATGACAGATTGGAAAAATGTAAAAAACAAAACTCATCGAAATAGTGGGAAAGTATATATTATATCTCAGAGTAAAAAACGTATACCAGCTAAAACACCTCTAACCGTGGTTAGTAAAAATGTTATGAATGTAGTAAAATAAACATAATGTGGAAAAATATTTTATACAAATTTTTAAACATATTAGGATCAAGTTTGTGACCAGAGTTCATGTCTTTGGCAAGGTTGTGCAACAATGACTTTAGCAAGAAAACTTGTATTATTTGACGAATTTTATAAGGTTGTATAAGTGTATAAAAGTAAATGCTCCTATGAGAAGACGACCAGGAAAAACAGATGCTACATCACGACGATTTTGTTCATTTAAATATTACATAGATGATTTACAGGTATGCAAAAATACTCTTTTAAATACGTTTTGTATTACAAGAAGACGTATTATGACGTTACAAGATAAAATTAAATTAGGTATTATTATAACTGTGGAAAACATTTAAATAGACCTCATGCTATTGATGCTCCTGTAAGAGATTTAATTATACAACACATAAATAGTTTACCTCGTCAACCGTCTCATTACAGCCATATTGCTACAGATAACCCGACATTTTTGAGTTCAAACTTAAATTTGTGTAAGCTTTATCGATCTTTTAAAAATAAATGTCAGTAAACGTAAAAATCGACTTACGGGGACCGTAACGGTTCGAGAGGTTAGTAACCAATTCGTAATAATTCGTAACCACAAATTTGGAATTTGTAACTTAAGTATAACCGCCCCAAATACATTTTCCATTTGCGGGTGCCAGGGTCAGTGGACTCCAGCACCCGAAAGTTCCATTTCCCTGGCACTCCCACTATTGAATATTTGAATGAAACCAAGAGCCTTTATTTCTGCATCGTTTGTGCTGATTTGTGCAGAAAGTTACATCATTTGTGCTTTTGAACTTTACGAGATACAGACGTTTTTGTTAGGGGGTGCTGGGGAAATGTTGGCACCCCCACTTTTGGTTTTCGAAATGAAACCAAGAGCCTTTTTCTGTGTATCATTTGTGCGGTAAGTCGCGTCATTTGTGCTTTTGAACTTTACGAGATACAGACGTTTTTCGTTAGGGGGTGCTGGGGAAATGTTTGCACCCCCACTTTTATATTTCATAATTCGAATGATGCCATCGATTTGTGCATCGTTTGTGCTGATTTGTGCGAAAAGTCGCGTCATTTGTGCTTTTGAACTTTACGAGGTACAGGCGTTTTTCGTTAGGGGGTGCTGGGGAGACTGTTTGCCCCCACATTTTATTTTCGAAATTAAATCAAGAGTTTTTTTTGTTGATTTGTGTAAAAAGTCACATCATTTGTGATTTTGAACTTTACGAGATACAGACGTTTTTGTTAGGGGGTGCTGGTGGAATGGTTACACCCCCATAAACATACTCATTTCTTTAAATATTTCATTGCACATTGACATAGGTAATCATTTTGAACAAATAAATGTATTTAAACTTGTTTATCCTACTTGTTTGTGTGTGTAATGTGCATATACACAAAAATCTATCAAACAAAAAACTATCAACTTCTATGGTTTTTTTGATAAAAAAAAAATTGAACTCATTTGGTATTTTGATACCTAGGTTAAAATTTAATATGTTTAGCTTTTTTTAATAATTTTGAAAAACAGGGTAAAAATCACTATTTATAGTTAAATATTATTTGTAGTACTTGAAATATCTATCGACTATTATTATATTTTATACACTCAATGAATGACTTTTTGAAATTCTATTTTCGGCAAAATTCAATTGTACCTACCGTATTAATTTAATAATAAAATAAATTACTTTAATATCAACATGAATATACCATGTTCATATAATATGTTTAGTAATATAGGCTGACAGTCTGTTTTCACCCGGAATAATTTTTCGTATAATTATATTAATAATGTATTGTTAATCATTATTAAAATAATTGTTTTGTTACTTAGGTTATCACTTATCACAGAGTGTGCTGTTAGTTTTGATATTAATTGTATACAGTTTCAAAAAGATCATAATTTATTTAAAAATTATCATATCATTGTACCCTAGATAATATCCTAAGCTTTAAATTGGGGAAAAGGTCAATTGACATCAAAACTAACAGCATATTATTGAAACTTGTGAACTTTATTTTTTCAAATGATCAGTCATGGGTAAAATACTTTTAAAAGTATTTGGAATAAATACTAGAATACTTATGAAAAATAGTATTCCGAATATGTATTCGAATACTTGATAAATATAATATTCCGAATAAAGTATTCCGAATACTTAAAAATATTTTTCATAAATATATGAAACGATATCAGTTATAATTTTGATATTGTATGATATTAATAGATATTATTGACTCAAAATGTCCAACGCATAAAATATAAATTTTGTATTTTTGTTTTAAATCAAATGCAAGGGAATAACATGCAAATCAAACAATTTTATTTTCATACTTTTAAAGTATTCAGAATACATCACAAAGTACTTTTGGAAATAGTATTCTAAAAGTATTCGGAATACTACCCAAGACTGCAAATGATGACTACTATATTTCTTAATGGATTCTGGTAAAGCTATTCTTTTGAAAATGTTGATAGTCAAATCATCAATTTTTGTTTGCTAGTTTATTAACTATGGTTCTCTAAATTGGTATACGTTTAATTTACAAGAGCTAAATAATTTTTTCTTATAAGCAACTTTTATAACTAGAAATTTGAACCATAAGTTCCCTATATTGGTAGGTATCGCGTTCAAAGTATGAATTTAGCAGTTGAAATTCTTTAAGAATTATTTAATAATCATGATTTAAAATAAACTATTTAAATATTTAGATAAATGGTCAATCTCAATATAGGTTTGTTCCTAACTTAGGCATACTTTTAATCTGAGTTACTTCTAGATTTTCAATATTATTATAACAAGAATCAAATACCATTAAGTAATACCTTAGTCCTTGGCCACCTAATAAAGAATCCAAATTAATGCTATTGTAAGAGAAGTATGATAGGAACTTGTTATAAGATTATTTTATTATTAGATTATTTTATGATAAGAAAAGTACGAAATAAAATGTAAATGTCCAAAACTAAAAAATAAGAAGGGTTATGAATTTCAACTTCTAAATTCATATTTTGCATGTGATACCTACCAATATAGGGAACCTATATGGTTCAAATTTCAAGTTTCTTGTACTACGAGAAGAGCACCACAAAATATTGCACTTTTTTCGTTACACAATTTTCTTTAACCCCCATGGCCCATACACATCTAAGACATTAATGTCAACAAGCGAATACGATTTACCAATTTACTATTATTACTGTAGCCACCTAATAAAGAATGTAAATTTATGATATTGTAAGAAAAGTAAGTGTGAAGTAATTATTTACGATTATAGTAACAAATTAAAATAATAATACTGATTTTAATGATTGTATGTTAAAATAAAAATTTTAAACTATGTTTGCCAACAATTTTGTTTATGTTTTTTTTTTTTTTTGTGAGTGTCATTTGATTACCTACCGATTAAACTACTTAAGTGTATAAAAAGGAAGTTATAAGAAACAATTATTTAGCTCTTGTAAATTAAACCTATGCCAATTATTTCAATTAAAAGTATTAATGCATATTTTACTAAACTTTAAAGGACCATAGTTAATAAACTAGCGAACCATAATTGATGATTTGGCTATCAAGATTTTCAGAAAAAAAGTTTTACCAGAATCCATTAAAAAATATAGTAGTTACCATTTGAAAAAATAAAGTTGATTTTGCTATTGGTACACCTGCGTGCTTAAAAATGTTGAGATTATTATAAAAAAATTACCTCTAAAAATAAAGAAACACGTCTTTTTTCGCTTTAACGAAATTCTATGTCATCGATCCATAATTTTTAAAAAACCCCGCGTACAATAACCTAAGATACACTCTGTATATAGGTACTACATATTATAATAATTAAATATCAATAATATAATAAACTAAATAAAGGCAATGTTTTCAACAAAAACTAAATCAATCTACCTTAATACTAATAGTAAAAAGTCATTTTTGCCATTTAGTCCAAACTAATTAAATCAGGTATACATGTACAATTGATTACACCAGTAGGTATTTATTTTATAATTTAAACATCAATAGGTTAGGTTAGAAATATGCTTGATATAGTGACAACATCATGTTCAAAACAATGTTTTTAACCATTAAATACATACATAGTATTAAATATAAAACTGATCAATATTTGTAATGAAAAATAATGCAATGTTGGTGTTGGATTGGTTTTGAGGGATACAAATGAAAATTAACCAAGAGCTGTTAGAACACTATTAATTGTTTTCTCTCTCTGATCCACGCACAACACCGTTCAGCAGAACGTAAAAATAGTCCATGTTTCAGCTGGGCAAGAGAGGGACAAAATAAATAGTTTGCAGATATCCTCAGATCCTTTTGAGGATACATTTTTTAGAAAAATGTCTGATTATTTTTTGAATTTCCTTGTTTGAATTTCTCATTAGCAGATCAAAATGGTATCAGATTTAATACATTTTTAGAATTGATTAGTATTCACTACCTAATCATTTCAGTGACTAATGCTTTGAACGTACCTTATAATATAATAATATGTTGTGTAGTTTTTAAATTATTTAATTTATTTGAACAACACTTTATTCATCATTAATCTACAACTCTGGAACGGGTAAGTAAATTATATTATTTTAAAACTTTTTAACAATAATAAATATTAAATAGTATTTTATATATATATACATTATACATTATACATACCTACATATACTGAATAGAACAGCGGACGCTGTACGAGTAAAAAATTCTCGGTAGTTTTCAAAACCGTCGAGAAAAACAAAAACAAAAATGTGTATTTTTTTTCTGTCTTGTCAGCAGCATTTTGGACAGTAAAAATGCTCCGATTTTCGAGATCAGAATCTTTTCTGATGAAAAAGTGAACCTTTGGTGCTTTAGGGAGGTCGAAATTGAAAATTTAGAAATTGTCAAGAAAAACAAAAAAAGTAAAAAAAAAAAGGTGAGTAAGTGGATGTCGCTCTGCTGTACAGTAGGTTACAAGTGGGTCACTGTATAATGGATAGTATTAAATTTGAATTCAATGATATAATATCACTGTATAAGAAAAACGATTCTGAGCGGAGACGGATTGTCAGTCTAAGTATTAGACATATTATATACCTACTTATCTATAGTATTAAAAATACATCAACAACAAACCGTGGTACAATCATAGAAATATAATAGTGTACTTTAGAAGTTTCAAGTACCTACGATATTAATATTATACAATCACATAAAGATAACTAAAATAGTTATTCCAGGTTTTTTAATATGTAATTTCGTCCAAATTTGAGCTTAAAATGACTATAAAAATAAACTGTGCTTATGTATTTCTTCGGTTTTTTGGTAACAGAATTAACTTCTTATGTGGAATCTTGTTTTAAATTTTCAATCCTTAGATATAAAAGTTGAACATTTTATACATTTTAAACTACGAAATAATTATTCAATTTTAAATTTGATAAATTTTGTCAAAATTCGATCTTTAAATATTTATAAAAAATATTGTGCCTATGCAGGGCCGGATTTAGGAATGTGGGGGCCCTGGGCTCACCTTTAGAAGTAGATATTTTTTTCGATTAAGTACATAATATATTTAATAACCAGAATTTTGGTTATGAAAAAACAATGATTTGTTGTGATGAAATAATAAAGATAGTAAATAAGTAAATACATTTATTAGATTATAATAGGTATGCACTGTCAATTGTCATAATATTATATATAGAACTTAAATAATAATGGTTATCATAATATATTTATATGATAACTTTGCGAGATTTCGTCGCCGCAAATTTTTCAACAACTTGTGAAAAATCAAATGATCGTAGTAAGTCGCTTTCGATGCTTAGCAGTGCAAGGCCTGATAGTCGACTTTGTGTCATCGAAGTTCGTAGTCGGTTTTTTATTAACTTCATTTTAGAAAATGATCGTTCCCCGCTACAGTTGGACACCATCAAAACTAAATATATACGCAACACTACTTCTAGATTAGGAAATGTACACTGCAAATTATTTTCTTCAATAATCCTATATAAAAACATTTCCCATTGCTCATTATCTTTACGCGTTTCTATATATATTCTGATAAATTAACTGAACTGTATCAATTCATTACCAAGTAAAGATTCTAAATCATTGGGGTAAATGCTAACAAGATAATTTGCAGTAGATTGTAGTTCAGAAGTTTCTAATTTTTCAAATTTATTTAAAAAACCAAAACGTTGACAAATTTTTTGTAAGCAGTTATTCTTTCAGTTAATGATACCACCAATTGATCAATTACTGAAATAAAACTTTCTGATCTAAATTTTTCTTTTGGTGATAACTGAGTTGCGGCTGTTTGATTATTATTTAACGAATTGAGCCTCACATTTTTTTTTCCGATAACGAATTGGCGCATAATCTTTTAATCCTGACATTTGTTTTGCTTTTTCTTCGTACTCTTCATATTTATTTCGTATTTCTTGAACAAATGATAAAAGAGAATTTAGGGCATTTACAGCAGTTTGAAGGATTATTTTCGGGTCTTGTAAAAGATGGCTTGTTAAATCAAACCTCTCTAAAATGTCATTCCAAAAAATTGCATAAAATGCCACTTCAAGTGTACACATTGATTCATTGAGTTTTTTGGATTCGATTTTAACAATGTGTTTTTGTTCAAGATCATTTGAAATTTCTTCCAAAGCTTCTTTTATAAAATCATAACCAAATACAACTGCTTTTGTTGCATCTGCACGACATGACCAACGGGTTTCATTCAAATTCTTTAATACGTAAACACGTTTATTTTTATCTATGCAAGCTAATTTTTTTGTTAAAAGTGCATAACGTGTGGGAGTTGCAGTAAAAAACACGTACAGGTTTTGTATAAAATCAAAGAATCGAATAGCTGCAACACATGAGTTGGCTGCTGTTTTCCCAACTAAATTTAGAGAGTGACCACAACATGGAACAAATTCTGCGAATTCATTTTTATTTTTAATTAAGGCTTGCATTCCTTGATACTTGCCACTCATGTTGGCTGCATTATCATATGACTGACCACGACAGTCGTTCAGTTCAATTTTATGATAGTCCAAAAATGTAATAAGAGTATTTGCCATTTCAATGCCAGTGTGACCACAATTTGGTACAAATGTTAAGAATCTTTCTACTGGAGTTATTTCTTCCATATAGCGTACTACTATAGTCAATTGATCTATATGTGCTTCATCGGGAGTAGAATCTACAGATACAGAATAATATTTTGATTTTTTAATTCTTGTAATTATTTCGCCTAATACTTCTTTAGCCATAAGATCAATTAATTCTTCACAAATAGTTGATGAAAGGTAATTTGTGTGGCCACTTTTTTTATTCACATGATCTCTTATATGAGCCGATAGAAATGGATCAAACTACGCCACTAATTCAAGAATTCCAAGATAATTTCCATTTCTTGGTGAACCAATTATTTCGTTATCTCCTCTAAATGCTAAGCCACGTTCTGCGATAAATTTGATCGTGCTTACTACTCGCTTTAGAACTTTACGCCAATAAGAAGATAATTCTGCAATTTGTTTTTGAAGTTGATGATCAAGACAACCAATTAGTTAATGATTTAATGCAAGAATTGCTTCAAGATGATGTTTAGATGTTTCATGTTGGGATAACTTTTCAGCTGCATGCTTCCAATCACAAAATCCATCAATAGATAACTTTCCACTTTTTATCCCTAATAGTTTACAAATATAACAATAAAGTTTACCAGTAGTTGGTGAAAAACATAGCCAATTACGATTAATAACTTCTTTATTTTTAGTTATCCGCTTGAAAAAATGTATAGAACATTTTCTAGTTTTATGTGCAGAGCGATCAACCCGATCTTGTTGGATGGATTTTGTTTCTAATACAATTTTATCGCAGTTTTGCAAATGTTTAGATCCTTGTTTTATCCAGTATGTTATCATTTCATTGGTAGAGTTTTGAGGCCAAATACCAACATCATTTTCAAAAGCAATAAATGACTTCGAAATTTCCAGTTCTACGATTAGTTCATTTCCTATAGAATTGGTATTTTCAGTATTTAATTTATGAGGTTCAGAATCATCATTTTTTTCCTTTTCTATTGATTCATTATTCTCCACTTTTGGGTTAGATTGTTCGACAACTACATTTTCACAAATTGTTTCATTTTCATTGGAGGTTAAAATTTCAACATTTTCATTATTAGTTTCATTTTTTGATACATTTGCTGACTGTCTCGAGGAAGTAAAATAGTTGGTCAATTTTGGAATTTGGGAAATAACTTCTTCTCTCTGGTTATCACGGTCTACTTTTAACTTTCTTTTTTGTGCACCAGAAGCATATATGCGAGGTGTTTTATGACGATCGTCCATAGTTATGGTAAATGAAGAATTTATGACTATAATAGAGCAAAATATATTTATATTACAAATGTATCTGATATTATAAGTACCTATTCAGTGAATATTTCATTCCAGTAGGAATAGTAGGATTATTATTTAAAAAATAACAATTAAATACTTAATTTATACCGTTTAAGGAGGCTGCAGTCGATCGTGTTTTAAGGAAATTAATATAGACAATTATTTGCATATTGCATTTCTCGGCTATGAACATTATTCCGATGCTCGGAATATTGGTACGGTCTATACAATGTATAACAAATGAAATAAAAAACGCGAAAACTGGTACTATTCAAAATTTAATTTTAGTGGTCAATTATACATACAATCATAAAATTACAACGATATTCAATACGTTTTTAAATAATAAAATAATAATAATTTTTTTTAAGTGAAAAATAGAACACACTCAATCCACTATTGCGATTAATGTACTGGTGAGAACTTGTTGTATATTATAGTTCATGACATTATTGATTAATAGATATTAATTATGGTATCTTATGGTATCTTATCTTATTGCGCGTTTAAAAAGACCGTACCAGTTTTCCGTTAACCCATTATTCCAATCAATAATAGTTTAATAACAACTTGTTCCTGCACGTACGATAGTAGTTAAGAGCCGTCACTGTAGGTAGAAAAAAATAGATCGTAAAAACATGTTTTCGTAGTTCCAATAGTACTCAGGCCTCGTAAGTCGTAGAAACATAGTTTTTATACCAAATTAAACACGAGAAGTTTATCTAATAACTGTTGGAATATATTTTTTAAATTTGTTTTCAAATTTTATTTGTGTTTGAAAAATTTGTAAAAAAATTAAGTGTCCGTCGAATATAACTGACTGTCCGACCGGGCGATATTATATTATGCGGGCCTACGGATACAATTCCACAAAATATAAGATTGATATTTTATGA
>NC_042493.1:26684528-26707601 GCF_005508785.2 Acyrthosiphon pisum
CATTATTTAATAGTGACAAGTTACTATCAGTCGTAAAAATAGGAATACTATCAGCAGATTCCATGAAACAAAATTGCTCACCTTTGAAAAATAATCAGTTTTACATTCATATATCATAGCTTTTGCATCTAAAAAACACTTTGGAACTTTAGGAAATAATTTTCTCCGAGCTTCATACATACTTTTACGAAATAAATGAACGTCAGAATGATTGAGATTACCTGAATCTTGACAATTGCGGAGTTCTTGTCTTATGAGTTTATTTGGTTTCGCATTTAAATCTGTTGTTGCCTTTCTTTTTAATACTGACATTACTTTTTGTTTTGTAATGATTTCTTCTTGGAAAGCTTCATGATTAATATGGTCTCCATGAATCGAAATAACAAATTTTAAATTTTGAGAAACTTTTGCTGTTATGTTACACTTACGATTGGTACAACGAAAAATGTAGCTGTCCTTATTTTCTCTAAATTCAATGAATTTAAAACGAGCAATAATCACACACCTTTTACCACGACGGGTTTCAAAAACTTCACAAATGCGATTTTCCATGACTATTCACTATGACATAGAAGACACAACTGACTACTGAGACACAGTCACATTGAGTGAATAAAGAAATTTGAAAAGATATATATATATATATACCTATATAATATATATTGATGCAGTCGTAGTAAAGATTATTGCTGATAACAAGTACTTACATGTATTACGTATAACTTCGTAGTCGCGTATATTACGATAATAATCAAAATATAGATAAAGTATATGAGTTAAAGTATATGAGTATACCACTATTGTGGATCACGTGTTTATAAAGTGTACCCAAACGTGTCTTGTATAGTATGTGTATTGTGTACCCAAACGTTCTCTGATTTACCAGGTAAAATTATAAAATACCTTTTATTTTATGTGTCCAAACGTTGTGTCTATTTGTACCCAAACGTGTTGGCTTTTGGGTCAATGTTCCAAATACCAAGTTTACATATTATATGATAGCGCTCTCCGTCCCGCGGGCATCTCTGCCCACACCCGAAACGAAACGCCGATAATGAATAATATACTAGTCGATGTACACACACACTATCACCGCTGCCTAGTACCCGTGGTCGAGTTAACCGGTCGGCACTATGTCATCACTCATCACGAATACCGGCCAATAATCATTGATTACATAATTATTATATAATACGTTTTTGCGTGCGATGTGTGACTCGTCCGACGCCCGTTACTCTTTTTGTGCCTCTCTGCCGGACAACATGACCTGGGAGTAGGTACACCGTTTGCCGCGGACGTCCTGCGGACGATGCCCGGGTCACACATCGGAATTTGGGTAACATTATTATTATTATTCTCTGATAAACCTTGGCCGGTATTTCGTTTAATTTTCTATGTAGAATGTAGAGTACTTACGATTATAGTGTACTCCTATTATTATTATAGTTATTATTTATGTACGCCGGTAACCACATGCTGGTACCCTGCGATATTTCAGTTTTTTGAATTATTATTATTATGTACCTATTTTTTTGTTTTTTTTTTAAGGTGACCTTTTTTGTTGCGGCCAAGTTTTTATTCCCGTGAGCTTTTCTTGGCCATAAATTAATTATTCATTTTTATTAATATTATTAAAATCAATATACTTTCCTACCACCCATCAATTGTATGTAATTATTGCTTTTTCCCTATTTACATTATTATATTATTACAAATCCCACACGCTCCGAATCTCGGCTGTGGGTTGGCGACCTTCCCACTAAAGTGATTCGTCAACGTACGCTCCACGCCGCATCTGGGGAAGCCATCGTGTGAGACGTTACAGTTGGCGACCTTGCCAGGATGATTTTTTATTATGTGTACACGACATACGCTAGCGACCTGTCGGTCTAATATATATACATATATACGTCATATATACGTCACAACTCTTAACCACACTACGTACATTCGCACTTAGACTACGGAAATAACACACCTCTCGAATGGCGGCAATACATTTTTTCGGACCTACATGTCCAAAATGCAGGTGGAATTTAAGGATAAGCTCATGAACACGATGCAGAGGCACACATACGAGCCACCTATCGGAGTTGAGATGTCGTCGATAGAACAAAATGTCCCGATATATACAATATCGTTCAGCAATGGCACTTAAGCCGAGAGACTTATTGGACAACAAATCAACTACCTTTCGAAGCGCCGGATCCATCTTCTGTTCCCAGAGTATATGTTTAAAAGATTCTATACGAGATTGGTACTCGGCGAGTAACCTACGAGGAGTAACTATGAAAATACCGAGTGAATCGGATTGATTGTTGATTAGATCTCGATCTACCTGGTTGCGAGATAAAGCGTCGATTACGTTGCTAGGTCCGGTGATGTATTTTATTCGTAGATCGAACTCCTGAAGAACAAGGGTCCACCGGGTGAGACGTGCATTTCTCAGCCTACATCGAAACAAAAACGTAAGTGCCTTGTGGTCAGTTAATACATTGACAGGGTAACCAAGAATGAACACCCGAAATTTTTCACAGGCAAACACAATAGACAGTAGTTCCAACTCGGTGACACTGTAATTTTTCTCAGCGGAGTTTAAAGTTCGACTAGCAAATCCGATCGTTTGTCGTTCGTTGGATATATCAACCTGAAACAGTTCGGCTCCAAGGCCAAGATGACTGGCATCAGTTTGTAAATAGAACTCTGATGTAAAATCAGGATGGGTGAGGAAACGCTCGGTAAATGCAGATTTAACGGAATTGAAATGGGCCATGTCTACCTCGTTGAATCGCCACGGAACACCCTTTTTCAGTAATGCAATCAATGGACCGATCAGGGAAGCGTGATGGTCAGTAAATTTCCTATAGAAGTTACAAAAACCTATAAACGACTGAAGATCTTTTTTGTGTCGGGGAACTGGAAAGTCATGAATAGCCGATAACTTTGAAGGATCCATAGACATGCCCGAAGGCGTAATAATATGACCTAGGAACTTAATTTTATCACGGAGAAATTTACATTTGCTCAACTTTAAAGACATCCCCTGAGACGGTGATTTTCTTAAAGAGAAGTCGAAGGCGACGTATGTGGTCTTCAAAAGTCGTTGATGATACCAACACGTCGTCAACGTAGATATGGAGGTCCCCTAATCCGTCTTCATTGTAGTGATCAACTGGATTGGAGAGAACTGATTCGAGCGCCTGTTGGAATGCGGTGTTTGAGATGTTGAGCCCAAATGGTACGACACGAAATTGATATGTTCGACCGTCGTACACGAACGCGGTATACTTTCTGACGTCACGATGTAGAGCAACTTGCCAATATCCGGCCGTAAAATCTATACTCGAGAAAATTGCTTTGCCACCAAAACGGGCAAGTAGTTCGTCGAGTGGTGGTGATGAGTCACGCATCGGCAGAATTATTTTGTTTACTCGTCTGGCGTCTAAACAGATTCTAACAGAACCATCGGCTTTACCGACGCATATAATTGGATTACAATAGGGTGAAGTACATCTTTCGATCACCCCCCACTCTAGCATACGAGCCAATTCCTTTTCAACTGCAGGACGCCGAGCAAACGGTACTGTATATGGAAGGATCTTGAAAGGAATATCTTCACTGACATTAAAACGACATGTAAACAACAAGTTTAAACTAGGACGAGTACGAAAAATGTGGTGGTACTCTTGAAAGAGGCCAACGACTTGTTCAAATTGGTTTGACGAGAGATTCTGAACCGTTGACAGGTGTTCAGTGATGTGGTCAAAAGGTTCTAAATCGTCTTCAGGGGTTACTTGCAAGCTGGTGATCATATTGTTGTTGGTTGACGATTGTAACTGCTGAGAAATCATTTCGACACTAGCTATACAATGCTCAGTTATCGATCTCGCACAGTCTTGAGGTGAGATAGACAAGGTAAATAGAGCACTCATATGATTAATTACATCATCAGGTGTTTTTGAAAATGGTATATTAAGGTTCCAACGGGTGAGACGTACAGTTCGTTCAGAGTAGTCTAAACACACTTTGTTCTGAGTCAACCAGTCATCTCCTAGGATAATGGAGGTTGCCAGATGTGGAACCACGAGACAAATGCAGTCGGTAGTGTGTCCAAAAATAGAGAACGGTATGAGGACTTGAGTAGTAACTTTCCGGCTACGACCTTTTACAGCGGTTGATACGGTGACTCCGGTAACGGGTAAGATTGATAATTGCTGTCCCTCCGGAATGTTTCGCTTGATAGATGCAAATATCTCTTCTGAAATGGCCGAGACAGAAGCACCTGAATCAAGTAACGCGTCGAATGTTTTATTATAAATTAAAATTGACAACTCTGGGCGTTTACATTTTGGTGAGACTCCATCTGCGACAATCTGTGTGGCTGTTGTATGTTCATTTAAATTAGAGACTTCGTGACATGACATACTCACGTACGAGTCTCGTCGTCGTTTCCCGACATATCAAGTTGCGCTACGGGACGAGGACCCGCGTTATCCGTTGTTGGGACTCGTGGTTGGAAACGGTAATTATCTCGACGGGGAGTATTATAACGAGGTTGTTGATTTCCATTGTTTTGGTGTTGGAATGGTGGTCGAAACTGGTTGCCATTGTTTTGGTTCTGGAATGGTGGTCGAACCTGATTGTCTTCACGACGTCGTTCACAAAATGATGCCGATTCTTCAAATTCCATCAAAACGGATAACAGCTCGTTGGTATCACGGGGTCCTCGACCGCGAATTGCCATTCCAAGTGACGTGGGATAATGTTGAATAATAGTGGACACGAGGTCGGATTGTTCGATCGGTGGGTTGAGGTACTTAGCCCCAGCAATCCATTTCATGGCATGTGTAGCCAAACCATCGGATCTAGTGTATTGATAATGCCGAAAAATCTCATTTCGGGCTTTACGTTGAGTCGCCGGAGACCAAAAATGCTGAAGGAATAACTGACGAAATTCAACGTATGAACGAGGTGATGGAATTAATGACTCGTACCAAACTTGAGCATCTCCTACTAAACGTCGATGTTTGGATATAAGTTGTTGGGCAGGTGACACATGTATGCTGTCGAAATAGGCGTCAACTTGTCCAATAAACTTTTGTGGATGGATTACTTGAATTTGCCCGGAAAATTCAGATACGGAATCTTGGAAACGTTCTTGAGCTCCCAAAAACGATGATCTTTGTGAATCGAAAGTATTCACGAGGTTAGTGGTTGGAACTGTCGGGGGCATTGGAGATACATCATTGCGGCCGGACAGATTATTCGGAACAGCAGTTGAAGACAAAACGCTGGGTTTCAGAATTTGCGATAGGTCATGGTTCGGAGATACTAGGTGTTTGACTGATATCTGGGCTATCTCCTTCTTCATCTGTACCACGTCACTCTCCAGTGTGCTGAGGCGATTCTCGGTGACCTGGTGGTTCGTGATTTGTTGATCCAACTGAGTTTTTATGACCAAATTTTCGTCTTCTACTCTTGTTAGACGAGTGTCTGTCAGTTGGTATCGCTGGACACATTGATTAATTCCCTCTTCCGTCTTCCGATGTAGGGCTTCAAACTGTTCCTCAGTTCTATTATGATTGGCATTTATTTTGGCCATCATTTGTTGGAGTAATGATTGGACGCTCGGTTCCGCTTTTGGTTGCTCGGTGGCTGATGGTTTTGACTGAGCAACAGAAGTCGTTGCTACAGACATCGAAGAAACCATGGTTGAACTCATTGTTGGGATATTGGGTGTTGTAGACGACGTAGTAGTATTCGTAGTTGGACCCATCTTGGTTTTATCTTGCTGGAATAGACTATCGATCAAACGGTCGGGGGGACGAGTCTCTCGCCTGCCAGCTGCATACATCAACGACGAACAACGAAAAATAGGTAGCCAAAACGGAAAACGAGTGCTTATTTGTAATAAAAGAAATCACGAAATAAATGTGAATAGACTCACAGTTTCAGACAAAATAAATATTACGGGTTATCAGACGTGAGATGACCTCGGGCAAACGTAACTCGTATATGAATAACGAGGGAGAAAAAAAATAGAACAACGGGTTTCGATAATAATAGAAATTAATAAAATATTATGGATGAATATCACCGGAACGTCGGGACGACACTCAGAACACACAGCGAATGGGTACCATATTCGAAAATCACCTTGGCCGGTAGGTATAATAGTTTAATTTAAATAGACAGAAACTATCTCAGCAAGAAATAATTATGGAGCAACAAACAGAAAGTCATTGATCGACTTGCATTGAAATATAATAAGTAAAAAAACAACAAAAAAAATGTATAAAATAAATTTCTACACATATAATATAGATGGTGGCGAATGCTCAAAAATTTGACGAAAAATTCATTCGACGAAGGAAGAGAAAAAAAACATATATATTGTTCACCCCACCAAATATCCACACTCTATCACTATTGTACACCACACTGGGTAGAATACGATTGCGTACGCTGCTTATCGGCGGTACCTTTTTCAACCTTTTTTCATAACACGATTGCGTACGTTATTTTTGTGCAACGTTGTCATGCTAGCCGAAAGTCACATATAGACGAAACTGGAAATAGGGTAGGGCAATGGGCAATTTCATAGCGCCCATCCACCAATACATGTGGTTATATCAATAATAACAGAAATCCAAGTCGAAACGATGACAAAAATATGTTCAATTTCAAAAGAAATTAACAAAAATATGGTTCTTTCTGATTTAAGACGGATTAAAGCTTTAGTTAAAATGTATGATGAGTATAAAATTGACAAAAATATTATGGTGTATTTATCTAAAATTGGCTCTATTTACTAAGGAAAACGTTTATTTTAATTTTTTTTTTTTTTGATAGCGTTTATGTGATAAAACGTACAACTTATTTTATTTTATATTATCTTATTATTATTATTAGTATTATTGTATTGTCATCGATGTTTTTAAAACGTGTAATTTTTTTTTTTTAATACTACCCTTACTTGATGTGAACGTAGTTAAAAATTATAAAATGTTCAATTTGCATAGCTAAGGATTGAATATTTAAAATTAGGTACATGGTGAACTTTTTGTATATTTATAAATTTGGCAACGTTGCATACGCAATCGTGTCGTTTTACGACTTTCCATTGTTATACAGCAAACATACGCAATCGTGTTCCCAAAAAGGTAAATCGTACGCAATCGGGTTCTTACCCCACCACACTCGTATCGCGACGAGGACTTAATAATACATATGCGAAATGTACTCACGGAATTGCACAGACGTGCGACACCTATAACGCGTGGCGATATACGTGCGCTCCGGTCACCGCGGGACATACAGCTTATGGGCAACTTAAAACTAATCGTCAATGTGTGCACGGGCCTAACGTGGGTAAAACAATTTTAAGTCTCGGTCTACCAATCGGGATCATATAATATCAGAGATTATCATTGTTAGAAAACTAGAAACAGAAATAAATACGGCGGACGGAAAAAGCGTCGTCACAGCACATAATATATTACGCGAGTAAAATCGACATACCAGCTGATCATTAATTACAAAAAATCAACAATAATAGCAAAAACAATTTGGAACGATAACAACGATGTACAAAACGTTGTGATAATTTAAATTAGACATCGGGGAACGATCGTACAGCCGTACTGGAACGATACGCACCCAATTACAAATAATCACTATCGCACGACGGCGGTAGACCGATAAAGTTAATTACTAGTGGTTACGTAATCGAACCAAATAAATAGGATGAGACATATATACAGGTGCACACAATGACGTGTACAAATATCATACTTAAATTTAAATTATATATCTAGCCGCCGTTTCTGCCCACACCGCGATGAGGGCATACACCTCCTCATCATGTCGATGTAACCTCCGAGACACGGTTCTGTGATACCGGTGACAACAGCAACGGATAGTGGTGGAAAATGTCCAAGTCAAACCAATCCTCTGGACGGCTGCGGTACACACACCTGCACTATCACCCTCCGATCCCAGCATGGTGGAGATCCGTTTTGCACGACACCGTCATATCATAAGTACACTTGATCACTGGATCATTTCTGAAAATACACGCAGGCAGTACGGGTTCTACGTAACCTTATATATATAACCTATGGCCGGTATTTTTACACTAACGTGATGCTTGTTGCACGTACCCTTTTTGTTGTACAATAAACACACGACGTATATATGTATATATATTAGACCGACAGGTCGCTAGCGTATGTCGTGTACACATAATAAAAAATCATCCTGGCAAGGTCGCCAACTGTAACGTCTCACACGATGGACCCTTGTTCTTCAGGAGTTCGATCTACGAATAAAATACATCACCGGACCTAGCAACGTAATCGACGCTTTATCTCGCAACCCGGTAGATCGAGATCTAATCAACAATCAATCCGATTCACTCGGTATTTTCATAGTTACTCCTCGTAGGTTACTCGCCGAGTACCAATCTCGTATAGAATCTTTTCAACATATACTCTGGGAACAGAAGATGGATCCGGCGCTTCGAAAGGTAGTTGATTTGTTGTCCAATAAGTCTCTCGTCTTAAGTGCCATTGCTGAACGATATTGTATATATCGGGACATTTTGTTCTATCGACGACATCTCAACTCCGATAGGTGGCTCGTATGTGTGCCTCTGCATCGTGTTCATGAGCTTATCCTTAAATTCCACCTGCATTTTGGACATGTAGGTCCGAAAAAATGTATTGCCGCCATTCGAGAGGTGTGTTATTTCCGTAGTCTAAGTGCGAATGTACGTAGTGTGGTTAAGAGTTGTGACACCTGTCAACGTGCAAAATGTAGCACCGTGAGGACAGAAGGTGAAATGCAACATGTGATAGCTGATGCACCCCTCCAGCGAGTCTGTGTTGATTTGTACGGTCCGTTGCCATCTGGATGGAATCACGTTAAGTACGTTTTCGTGGTACTCGACTGTTTCTCTAGATTTGTCCGGTTATTTGCGATCAAACGGTCTACTGCAGTTGTAGTGACCAACCGAATGATCTCTGACTATATTGAAGTCCATGGAGCTCCCCAAACCGTTGTGTCGGATCACGGAGTCCAGTTTATGAGTAAGGTGTGGCGAGCTCGTCTTACTGCGATTGGTGTATGTGTAACAACTACTAGCGTATATCATCCTCAGAGCAATCCAGCTGAACGGGTTATGCGCGAGTTGGGTCGACTTTTTCGCACTTATTGTCATCAGTCCCATACCGAGTGGCCCCGATACGTTCAGTATATTGAGTGGGTGTTGAATAATACCGTTCACGAGTCAACGGGTTTCACTCCTAGCGAAATTTTTTTAAAAACTGAAAGGT
Organism: Acyrthosiphon pisum; assembly: GCF_005508785.2. Lineage (NCBI taxonomy): Eukaryota > Metazoa > Arthropoda > Insecta > Hemiptera > Aphididae > Acyrthosiphon > Acyrthosiphon pisum. Next base: position 26,693,864 of record NC_042493.1, read on the forward strand.
ATAGTCCGATATATGAAGCTGTTGAATGTCCGCCGAAAGGTAGTGATGATTTTACGGTCAAGCTAACGATGGCTGCCGAGGTTCAACGAACTAAGGCCGAGGAACGCCGAATTCGACATGAACGTCGCGATAAAGCTACACAATTTCTGATCGGGGAACAAGTCCTCGTTCGTGCATATCGCTCCTCTTCCGCCGTTGACCATCAGATAAAGAAATTTTTTATGTTGTATGAAGGACCGTATAAAATTATAGAGATTAAAAAATGTAATGCCTATGTCGTAGCTGATCCCGTAACAGATCAAGTTCAGGGAACTTTTAACATTATTTTTCTTAGAAAGTACATCCGTCCTACTAATGCTAAGCAATCAGCTTAATGACGGCACGGTTAAGTCCAAATCCTTATCAACCACGTATAATTTCTCCCTGTTTTCTTTCTGTAGAAGCGACCCAGACAGGTCCAGGACCCTTCTACAGGGGGGTTTCTGTAACGGTCGAAAACCAACAATTATACCAAGTTTACATATTATATGATAGCGCTCTCCGTCCCGCGGGCATCTCTGCCCACACCCGAAACGAAACGCCGATAATGAATAATATACTAGTCGATGTACACACACACTATCACCGCTGCCTAGTACCCGTGGTCGAGTTAACCGGCCGGCACTATGTCATCACGAATACCGGCCAATAATCATTGATTACATAATTATTATATAATACGTTTTTGCGTGCGATGTGTGACTCGTCCGACGCCCGTTACTCTTTTTGTGCCTCTCTGCCGGACAACATGACCTGGGAGTAGGTACACCGTTTGCCGCGGACGTCCTGCGGACGATGCCCGGGTCACACATCGGAATTTGGGTAACATTATTATTATTATTCTCTGATAAACCTTGGCCGGTATTTCGTTTAATTTTCTATGTAGAATGTAGAGTACTTACGATTATAGTGTACTCCTATTATTATTATAGTTATTATTTATGTACGCCGGTAACCACATGCTGGTACCCTGCGATATTTCAGTTTTTTGAATTATTATTATTATGTACCTATTTTTTTGTTTTTTTTTTAAGGTGACCTTTTTTGTTGCGGCCAAGTTTTTATTCCCGTGAGCTTTTCTTGGCCATAAATTAATTATTCATTTTTATTAATATTATTAAAATCAATATACTTTCCTACCACCCATCAATTGTATGTAATTATTGCTTTTTCCCTATTTACATTATTATATTATTACAAATCCCACACGCTCCGAATCTCGGCTGTGGGTTGGCGACCTTCCCACTAAAGTGATTCGTCAACGTACGCTCCACGCCGCATCTGGGTAAGCCATCGTGTGAGACGTTACAGCAACTTTAGTGTATTGCTCGGTCGGGAAACCAAACAATGCCTAAATTAAATTTTATTAAATAAGAACGCACAAGTAGTGACTAATAATTCACGTAGCGAAATGTTTATTTATATACAAAGAGGTGGTAACACAGTGTAACGTCACAGCATTTTTTGCATTCTTATTATTATTATAACAAACATACCTGTACCCATATTCTCAGTCACGAGCGTACCTTATTATTACATTGTTATGATTATCGCGCGCCAATACAGGAATAACCGCAGTATTATGTAACTACTGTCCCCCGACCCCCACAACCCGCAGTGACCGGTACCTACACGTCGTTTGCTTACGGCCGTCGATGCCGTTGGCGCCTACGTCGGGTTCCGCCGCACGACACCGGCAGAGCAAACTGTCACCAAGTCCGATTATTGTACAATTCCCTCTAATACACGACACTGACCTGCCCCACTCAACACAAAAAGCTCCGTCGCCAGCACCGGACCATCGCCGTCGCCGGGTCTCTACATACAAAACACTTTTTCGACGACGCCGTACCTGGCCGGTGGTGCCGATTCACTACTCTACATTTTGTTTCCACGTCGTACATTCAACATTTACAAAGTTCAACACACGGACCACGCGGTCAACTATTTGATCTATTTTTCACATCCACCGACCTCGTCGAACACGGACCGATTATTCATCATTTCCGACGACTGCCAGCAACCACAATGATGGGCTGAGTCAACCATGAGGGCCCGGGCGGCGGCCACAGCTCCAGTCAACACAAACCACGCAGTTCACGAAGTCGTTGTCGTAATATGTTTTATATCTTCCCTGTCCCCCCTTTACCAGCACGTAGCCACAGGTTATACGGATTTTATGTCGTATAACCTGTGTGCCAGGGAGGCGTCGCAAGACGCGGGTCCCTTAACAAATGATTCCCCCCTGTTTTCGGCTTATGCAAGGCCAGTACACTTTTCCGGTAACCCTGTGAGGGCACGCCATGATTGATATGGCGTGTTGCCTCCTGCGGGCCGGGAAAGTATGCACCAAAATTATTATATTATATTTTTTACATTTGCCATGTGCCCAAAATCGTTATATGTTGTCGCATTTGTCATGTGCCAAAATTATTATATTCTTTCATATTTGCCATGTGCCCAACATTATTATATTTTATCGCATTTGCCGTGCGCCAAATTTATCATATTTTATATATTTACTATATTATTATTTGTAATGCTCAATATTATTCTTAAACTGTCAATTTAATAGACCCACGTGATTACCTTAATACAAATCTTATTATTTTAACATTATTTTCCCCCTCAAATAAATCCTCGGCATTCATTTGCCGTTGCGTGTTTAAAGCCTACGAGCTCCACCGACATGGCCCTCGGGTCATCACGCGGTGCGGCTCGTAGGTCACGACAAAAGTGTTCCCCTTTTGTCGTGGGTGGTTTGCGGAGCCCTAAAAAGCTACGGAATCTCACAACAGCTACAAAAGTTTGTAGAAATAACTTTAATTACAATAAATACGAATATAAAACACGAGGTCGTGTACGGCGCGACGGACGGAATACAAAACAAAGAGAGAGCGCGCGAACACGGGAACGGCAGACAGGCCGTGTCGTTCGGATAGACGTGAACGTAGGAGCGATTGTGGCGCCACGTAGACGGGCCGCCACATTACCTCCCCCTTGGGAAAAAGAAACGAACCTGTTTCTTTAGGCGCTCAGTTCCAGGTTTGCGAAGTATGGAGTGAATCCGCGACTTGATGCTGGTTGAGTAGTACGGATGCTCGGCGGTTGAGACTTCGTGAAGTGTCGATGTTGATTGCGATTGTGACTCGACGTGAGCGGAGGCGTATGAGTGATCGGCGACGGGGTCTTCTCGGAGTAGAAAAGCGGGCTTGAAGCGGCCGATCGAGATCCAACTTGTTCGGTTATGAAGTTGCAGCTTGAAATTTTTGTTGTTGCGGTCTAACACGGCGAAAGGGCCGTCGTATCGCGGTTGAAGCGGCTTTCGTGTGGAATCAACGCGAAGAAAAACGTGTGTAGCGGTTTGCAGTTCCTCCGGGACGAAAATCGAGCGTTTCGAATGATCTGTACCTGTGGTGGGGCGGAGTAATGACATCGACTCCTTAAGAATGCGGACCAAAGCCGGGGCGTGTGGTTCGGGTTGAACGGCGTGAAAAATTTCTCCGAGCAAGCGTAATGTTGTACCATACACCATTTCGGCCGGCGAACACCCCAGTTCCGGTTTAACAATGCTACGGAGTGCTAGAAGCACCGTCGGCAAGCTTTTGATCCATTGCGGATTGTTGTGGGCGGTCAACGCTGCTTTAAGTGGTCGGTGTAATCGCTCGATTAGGCCGTTTGCTTGCGGGTGGTAAGGCGAAGTTCGACTATGGCGGAAACCATAAGTTTGGCTGAGGGCTGCAAATAACTCAGACTCAAATTGCCTTCCCTGGTCCGTTGTAACGACGTCGGGTGTACCAAAACGCGAAAACCACTGCGATACTAGTTTGTCGGCGACGGCGTGAGCTGACATATTGGTTAGTGGGTATGCTTCTGGCCAACGCGTGTACCTGTCTATGGCTGTGAGTAAGTACTCGTGTCCGTCGGATGAAGGTAACGGCCCGACCAGATCAATATGGATATGACCAAATCGACGTTTGGGTGTGACGAAAGGCATTACCGGTGCGATTACGTGACGTTGCACCTTGGTCCGTTGACAAGTTGTGCAATGCCTAACCCAATTGCGAATTTGACAATCCATGTCCACCCAACTGTGTCGTTCTTTGATCAAGGCAAGGGTGGCTCTGATGCCAGGGTGAGCTTGGTTGTGCAGTATTTTGAAAATGCGGCGTCGAAGTGTCGCGGGTACGTACGTACGCAATCTGCCGGGTGCTGATACATCGAAGTAGACGGGACCTGAACCTGTGTCACGTGCCTCCAAACGCAAAGAGCTGGCGAGTGTGCCGTTGAGTAGACCTTGTAATTCTGGATCTTCGGCTTGATCCATAGACAGCGTCGCGAAATCGGGTAGTTGCGCGTGACAAGTGACGGTCTCGATTCGAGAAAGGGCGTCTGGAACCACATTTTTGTCGCCTTGGACGTATTCGACCTGTTGTACGAACTGCGCGATAAAACTGATGTGTCTTAGCTGCCTGTCACTGTACTTGTCGGTTTTGACGGTTAACATGTGTGTGAGCGGCTTATGGTCGGTCAACAGTACGGTGCACCTGCCCTCAACCAAATGTAGGAAGTGACGGAGTGCCAGATACGCGGCTAGAAGTTCGCGGTCGAAAGTGCTGTATCGGGCCTGCGTGGGCGTCAACTTCTTTGAGAAAAAATCTAGAGGTTCCCAATGGTTGTTGTTAAACTGCTCCAAAACTGCGACAATGGCCGTGTTCGATGCGTCCGTGGAAATTCGAAGGTTGGCGTCCGGCCTGGGGTGAGCTAAATGAACCGTACTCGCGAGGGCGTTGCGCGAATTTTCGAATGCATCGCGTGTGTCTTTCGTCCACTGCAATTTTCCGTCTCTTTGTTTAACCGACGAAACGAGGTCGTACAGCGGGGCTTGTAACTGCGCTGCGTTCGGAATGAATCTGTGGTAATAGTTATCCGATCCGAGGAAACGTTGAAGAGCTTTCTTTGACAGCGGAAGTGGCCAATTATGAACGTCGTCGACTCGCTCTTGCAGCGGGCTGCATCCTTCGCCGTTAATGAGGTGCCTAAGAAAAATCAACTGTTGGACTCCGAACACGCATTTGTTGACGTTGATGGCCACACCGAATTTTTTAAATCGCTCGATGACGGAGCGTAGATGCGTTTCATGCTCGGATTCGGAATGTGATGCGATTAGCACGTCGTCAATGTAGGCATACACGAAGTCCAAGCCTCGAAGAATTTCGTTGACTAAACGCTGAAAGGTTTGTGCTGCATTTTTTAGGCCGAAGCACATGACCGGGAATTCGTATAGACCAAAAGGTGTTGTCACAGCAGTTTTCGGGATGTCCCCGTGCGCGACTGGAATTTGATGGTATGCACGAACTAGGTCCAGTTTAGAAAAAATTGTTTTGCCGTAAAGGTTACTGGAAAAGTCGTGTATGTGCGGAAGAGGGTAACGATCCGGTTTAGTAACGGCGTTTAAACGTCGGTAATCGCCACATGGACGAAAAGAGCCGTCTTTTTTACCGACAAGCAGTAACGGACTGGCCCAAGCGCTGTTTGACGGTCGGCAAATACCTGCACGCAGCATAAAGTCGAACTCTTTCCGCGCTATGACGAGACGATCGGGAGCGAGGCGACGTGGACGCGTAAATACGGGTGGTCCGGTAGTCGATAAGACGTGCTCGACGTTATGCGTGAACGAGGCGGGAACCGGCGATTTGCGCGTAATTTCGGGGAACTCGGCGACTAATTTGGTCCACGTATGCGGTTGCGCGATCACGCAAATAGTTGATGGGACCGTACTTACAGTAGCGATTTTTGATGCGAGTCCGGAGTTCAGATCGACTAGACGGTTTCGGCGAACATCGACTAGTAGACCGAAATAGTGGAGGAAATCTGCACCGATGATGCCTCTGTTGACATCTGCAATCTCGAACGTCCACGTAAATGGCCTGGTGAGTCCCAGATCGAGGTTAAGTGACTTTCGTCCATTCGCGGCGGTGAGGATAATTCCGGAGATCGGTCGTTGACCAACAGACGGTGGGAGGACAGAGATGTCCGCTCCCGAGTCAATGAGGAAACGTCTACCGGAACGCGCGTCAGTGACGAAAACGCGTCGTCTGTTATGAGCGGCGGGAGACTGATCTGCCTCCGCCGCCCCTATCAGCTTTCCGCCGGTTTGAAAGTGTACGGAGGTTTGCAATTTTTGCGTCCGCGCCGTAACGGTCGCGATAAAAACACAGATTGTTGTTGTTTCTGGAGCGAGATCTCGAATGTGAAAACGAGCGGCTGTGATAAGGCTTGGCGGCGGACTGCAGTGTTACCAAACTCGCGACTTGTGTGGTGAGTGCCGCGATCGCGCTCTCCATCGCGCGGAATCGGTCGGTTGACGCATCGGCGCTGTTGCCGGCATAGAGGTCGTAAGAGGTACCGGCCTCTATAACCCGGTCGGCACGTGCGGCGAGATCCTCTAGCGACCCATCCTGGCCGACGATTATGGCACTAGTCGCGGGGGGCAATTCAGCTGTACAACGTCAAAACACAGCAACTGTATTTTTCATTATTTTGCAGGATAATTCATTTAGTAAATTATTTCAGACTTAACACTGTGTAATTGCTCTGTGTTCACAACGTGATAACTCATGGAATAATAGTCAGATTCCAAAGATTTTTTGATAGAAAAATTCAGCATGAAGAGTTATCAAAGATTATGTAAAAAAAATGCTTTTGATAAGAGTGTTGGTTACTGTGTTTTGACGTTGTACAGCTGAATTTGTGCAGCCAAAACTGCTTGAGGGCATCTTCACCGATGCCGTCTGGCAAAATGTTGCGCATATCTCACAGCAGTTGAGTTGGGCGCCGATCTCCCAACCACCGGGTTGAACGAAACAACGAAAACGTGCTGACTGAGGAACAGCGAAGACGGTGATGAGTCGTTGCTTGAGGCTTTCGTAGCAAACGTCCGGGCCGATGAGGTCACTAATGGCCCTAACGCCCTCTTCGTCCAAAGCGGCAACCACGTGGTTCGCTCGAGAGACATCCGCGCGTAGACGGTGGGTCGAAAAAACGGCTTCTGCGTGTAAAAACCATTCGCGAGGCGAGTGTCGCCAAAACGAAGGCAAACGCACTTGTGCGACGCTCGCGACGGAAAAACTATCGTTCGAAACGGGCGGGTTTACGGTAGGCGGATTCGACGTATCACTCGCGAGCGAGCCGTTCTCAAGCGAGAGTAGATCACGGTACTCGCTACTAGAAGTCATAACGTGTGTCGAAAAATACACTCGAGGTTACCAGTTTTAGTGTATTGCTCGGTCGGGAAACCAAACAGTGCCTAAATTAAATTTTATTAAATAAGAACGCACAAGTAGTGACTAATAATTCACGTAGCGAAATGTTTATTTATATACAAAGAGGTAATACAGCTACAAAAGTTTGTAGAAATAACTTAAATTACAATAAATACGAATATAAAACACGAGGTCGTGTACGGCGCGACGGACGGAATACAAAACAAAGAGAGAGCGCGCGAACACGGGAACGGCAGACAGGCCGTGTCGTTCGGATAGACGTGAACGTAGGAGCGATTGTGGCGCCGCGTAGACGGGCCGCCACACAACCAAACCCTCTTATGTACCCCTCCATCTATTGTGCTCATTGTAAAAATTTATTAAATTAAAATAAGAAAAAAGTATTTAAAGATTCAAGATAAATGCCAATCCAACCAGGGTTCATTATGCTGTATTTAGTAATTAGTATTTAGTATTCTAGAATAAAAATAAAAATAACAAGTATTTTGTAAGCATTTGAAATTTGAATATTTAACAAATACCAAAAATAAATCGCCGTGCATTTAACCATCATAACATTTGATAAGGACAATATTGATAACACTAACTAATGACGTCATGGTTCCGGAGTTTTTTCCTGTGAAGATCCATTCGTGACCATATAAGCTAAGTTTATACTTTATATTATGGTCGAAGGTCGGCACAATATTGTATATTATTATTACGGACGATAATTGTCAATTGAATTTTAGTCTATTAGAATTTTTATTTTATTATATTGTTAGTGTTTTAGTAGTAAAAATGCCTAAACGTAAATGCATATTCACTGACGCCCTAAAGGAAGAATATACATTTTTAAAACTGTGTGAACGAGTTGGAAATGATGGAAAAATCGAATGTATTTGCTGTGGTGCAATTTTCAGTATTGATCATGGTGGTAAATCTGACATAAAACAACATGTTGGCACCAAACGTCATAAATTAGCTGAAGAATCAAGCAAAACTAAGAAAGTTAATGCATTCTTTAGAAATAAAAAGTTTGTTGCTACTGATAAATTAGTTTATATAAATGAAGGTACTTGGGCTTATCATGTTTGCAAACATAATCAAAGTTTCTCATCAATGAATAAAATTGTACGTCGAGTTTACTTTGTAAAATGTATGACAGTAAATTTACTTGTGGTGCTACTAAAACGCAAGCAATAATTGTAAATGTATTGTTTCCCTATCCAACTTAATAAAAAATCAATTAGATGCTGCTAATTTTGTGACAGTAATGATTGATTCGTCTAATTACAAAGACCTAAAAATTATTCCAGTTTTAGTACCATATTTTTTGTCGGAAACAAGTATAAAAACTGTTATAATAGAATTTACTGATCTACCCGGGGAAACGGCTGTACAATTAACAAACTATGTTTTAACAATTTAAAGACATGGAAAATTGAAAAAAAAATAATTGCATTATCAGTAGACAATACCAATACAAATTTGGAGGTGTACTTAGACGAGGAAAAAATAATCTTTTCACTCATTTAAATGGTAATGTTGAAAATAATATTATTGGAATCGGATGTTCAGCGCACATATTAAACAACGCCATTCAAAGTGCATCCGATACCAATTGATCTACAAATGATCATATCCAAAATATTTCAACACTTATATTTATTCGGTTTAATATTTTTTGTTTATAATTATAAATGTATCATGGGAAAGTCACCCTATTATAATTTTTAATTAATTTAATATTTTTGTTCTAAATATATCATAGGAAAGTCACCTAATTATTTGTTTTTAATCTTCATTATAATTTATATATGTTTCAAGTATCGAATATGTAATTAATAGTTACTAAATGTAACTTAGATACTACATTTTGAATGTAGTATCTGCAACTACATTTGAAAAAACATTATGAAACTACATTTCAAGTATATAGTATATAACCAGTAGCATATTTAGCCCCCCCCCCCCCCCCCGTAAATACGCCAATGTATTCCTATTAAATAGATATGATTTAAAATGTCCCTTATTTAAAATAAATAAATCTGGGATCCCTATAGTAGTAATATAGGTAGTTGTAACTTTTATTCATGACGTATTATGCATTCTGTTAGAAGTTAAAAGGTTGATGTTTTATTTATTAAATATCTATATAATAATTATTATATAATGAAAAACATAGTAGGTGTTTATATTATATTTCGAATATTCACTAATTTACCTATATTTTGTTCCGTGGTACCTAAACGCATGAATGCTCAAGTATGGGTGTATTATTATAGCGCTATAATCTATTAGGTACCTAACTGATGAATGAGATTAATTGTTTAAATTATAATAATGCTAAAATTCCTGTTGTACCTATACCTAAACCTAATAGGTACCCTAATGTATAAATATCTTATCAGGAGTTGATGGTTTACATTTTTTGAAAAAAATGTTCAACGTAAGTACATTTGAACTCGGTAGGTACGTGCGTAAAAATTATATATAGATACAATACAATACATTTTATTTTATTTTTCTTATTCCGAATACGGGGATATTGTTACTCTTCTAAATAAAGGTCAGTAGATTTATTGTGATTTTTTTAAAATAATATTTATGCACTTTTCGTCGAGTACTTAATAATATAATAGGTATAATAGGTACTTCGTACCTGGCACTCTAAGTCATTAAAAGGCCGTGTAGGTATACCAGAGCTCAGTCGCTATTTTTGTGCTACGTGATTTTTTCAAAGAATTTGTCTTGTAATAATTATAATGTTAACTGTTGTACCATATAACGTGTTGGTAGTGTGATTTGTTATGAAATATGTTTATTATACCGGAATATTTAATTTATAATTATTGAATATGCATGTAGACCCTTTTTGGTATCGCTAGATTCAAATGCAAGTGCCTGATGGCGGAGGTGGGCTGCTTTCACATAAAGCGTTTTAAATTTTAATATTTTATACCATTATTTGTCTTGTTTCAACAATAATTATTATTTATTCTAATTGAATGCAATAATCATGAACTTGTAAAAAAGAAACTTGGGAAATGGATGATAGATTATAATGTTACCTACCCGAAATTCTGTAAAGTGTAAATTATTTTTAATTTGTAAATAAATTAAATCACTTCTTAAAATATTAAAGTATGATTGTAACTTAGAATATTTATACCTAAATATTGTAGAACATTGTTAAAATCAGGTTCATCAAAAGTTACCTATATAATAAATATGGAGTCTGGTATATACTCGTATTACTATTTTGGTTTGGCTGCTGGGATCTTAAGATTTTCCTCAATAATTTTTCTACTGACAATATAAAAACTGCACTAGAAAATGAAAGGTCGCTAATTACTAAAAGTAGTTCCAGTCAATTCTGGCCAATTCTGGCGTACATCATGCCTCATAAAAATTATGTCTTTCCTGTGGGTATTTATCATGGTCATGGAAAACAACAAGACAGTAATATTTATCTACGGGATTTAGTATCTGAAATTCTGGAATTAACTGTGAATGGAATTATTATAAATTCGTTTAAAAGAAATATTTCTATTTGTTTATAATTTGTTGGGAAGCACCAGAAAAGGCATTTTTGATGAAGGCCAAAGGACATTCTGGTTTTTCATCATATTCTACACGTCATGAAGGTGAATACATACATAACCGTGTATTTTTCGCTTATAGTGATACGGATTGTTCAGAAAGAACCAGTGTTGTAAAGTATTTAAGTAAAAGTATTCAAATACTTTTTTCCGTATTGAATACTTTTTAAAATACTTTTATTTTTTAAGTATTTGAACGGTATTTTAAATACATTTTTTTACTATTGAATACTATTTTATTGAATACTTTTTTTATTCCTTTAATTATTTATTCATTGTCAAATAATAATAATTTCATAATAATATTATATATATTTATCAGTAATAAACAATTCTATACCGGTTTTAGTTTTCGTCTATTAATTTTTTACTCCGAGAAACCGTCTGTTTATCGTCGACACTTGACGACGATCGCAACGGTACGTTTTCGGTACCTACCGATGTAATATATTATAGCGAAATATAATACGAACATAAGTATGTGTGTACGGAGACAACATAATATGCGGGTACGACGTACTTTTAATTATAAGTTATAAATATAATATTATATAACATACACATTGATATTGACTGATTACTGATTCTGCCATACAAAAATATTATTACTTATTAGTACTATACCTAATTACTGAGAAAATGGTTGTCAATTTATTATATTTTATCGTTTATCGTCGTCCATCGACTGTATCGAAATATCCGTACTGTGCGGAATATCCCAATATAGCTATTGCCTATTGGCTATTAATATAGCACAATAATAATATGTGGAACATGGTATTATCTTATTTTCATAATTTTATTAGAAAATACCTAATATTATTTTTGTGTGTACGAACTACGAATAACAAATTTCCCATTGGTCATTAGCGCACAATCAGTTATACAGTTTTACAATATTGCATGTGGAGCCCTACGCTGTTTTACACTATTGTTATATTTATGACTTGGATTCATATTATTTGTATCGTGTTCGGTGTTGTCTGCATGACGTCCCTACAGATTGTTAATAATTTTATTGCATAAACCGTATACTCTTGTATTCATTATTTAAATTTTTTTAAATTGTAATACAATGAGTGATTGTGATTATCCAACCGAAGTAGATCAAGTTGATCAGGTTTCAGATTCAGAAGAACCAATTTTACCTTGGCCAAATTATCAAAAATATTTTAAAGTATCAAGAGTCATTGAGGATATTTTTTTTTATAAGAAGCTGGAAGTGAAGTGCTTAAGTTGTGTCGGTACGAAGTGTTACAAGGTGGATTCACGTTCAAACTCTAATATAAGAAAACATTTAAGCGTAAGTACAATTTTAATTTCATACCTGCCTATGACAGTTGACTTATCTAATGTCTTGTGTGTTAAATTAATTTTAAATACCACACAAATACATAAAATAATACAAAAGTACATGAAAAATAGTGGCGCACGGCTTTTTAAAAGTCAACTTTCAAGTGCTTAAGATGTATCATAGATCTCATTATTCTATATTATGTATTTTCCTGAGCACCATACGAGTCATCTTAGTGTATATAAAATAAAATAAAATAAAATAAAATAAATAACCCCCCCCCACCCTCTCAAAAATAAATGCTAGTTGTGCCACTGATCAAAAAATGTAAATTAATTATCAAAACTTAAAAGGTTAACTAAGGGCCGTTCTTACAATGTCCGGTTAAAGTTAACCGACACTTAACCGGCCGAATTCTGCCGGTAAAAAATCTGTTATCAGTCGGTTACAAGGGCACCCACAGGGAGGGCTAGGAGGGGCCATGCCCCCCCCCCGCTTTTTACCAATGTTTTTAATTTTTATAAATATTTTAGAAGTTTTGTAGCATTTTATTATTTTTATTATTTTAATAAAATAGATCGATAATTGATTAATCATAAGTGATTAGTGATAAAATTGTTCTGTGTGATAACGTGTTACCGCGACCGTGGTCTAAATCATCTAAAATTCTAATGTCTGATTGACAGTAATCACGCTTTAAGATAGTACTATCTTGTGACAGTAATCACTAATCAATTAAATTTATATTTTATTTGGCTTGTAAAATCTTAATATTAAGATGAATCCACCAAAAAGAAAAAATACATTTATGGATAAGTTTGTTTGTAAAATATCAAAAAATGATGACGATAGAAGTACAACTGATGATCAAATATCGGGCGTAGGTAAATTGAGTCCCAAATAAAATTACTGTTTTTCAAAAGCGGTGAATCGAGTCCCTTGTATAAAAGTTAAAGCGGTGAATTGAGTCCCCTGTAAAAAAATGAAAGCGGTGAATTGAGTCCCCTGTAAAAAAATGAAAGCGGTGAATTGAGTCTCTCGTATATTATTAGACTAGTTTTCAAAATTACCTATACGTATAATCGCGCGTGCACCATTAGTTATTGCGAGCATATAAGCACATCAATGTCGCGTATTAATAAAATACTTATCTTATCGTTTTTAGATGCGATTACTGTAGACTAGTTTTCAAAATTACCTATACATACAGTCGACAGTCGTGCACCATTAGTTATTGCGAGTATAAAGCACATCTATATCAACATTAATAATGGACGTAATGAAAAGTGAACGTAATAAAACAATATTTATTTCTAATGGTTACAAATTTCGGTTCCATAAAATGTTAAAGAATGAAGTTCAGCGGTGGACTTGCTCCTTAAGTACATGTAAGTGCTATATGAAAATCAATGATTCAAACACAGTTATTGATAGTTTTGAAGATCACAAACACAATAAACCAGACGAAAAAACTTTGAGCGGGCAAAACTTAGCAATAGTCTCAAACGAAAAGCTGTCGAAGATATTTCAAGTAA
>NC_042493.1:26707678-26714640 GCF_005508785.2 Acyrthosiphon pisum
AAACACAGATAATCTTTTTACCGTCAAGTTTCATAATAGGTCGATTCACTCTAATTGTTAAGCTAACGGCATAAAACGTGAACTGCTTAGAGTAAATTTGCTATGTTACGCGTTTGTAAGACGGAGACAACAAATGCGGGTGTAGCGTCCTCTTAAACAAGTTTGGACACAAAATGTGAAGTAGCACCTTCTAAACTACAGGTAAGTACCTACTCATAAGATTTTTTCCTAATAAATAATTATTAAGTATTTATATTTTATATTTATTGTTTATGAATTTTTATTAGGATAATATTCAAATGCAAGCAAATAATAAACATGATATTGGTCTTTTTCTTGGTAAGTCTGTTGACAATACATTAAAATATGAAATGCTTATGTCTCCATGGAACCCTTGTAGTGCTTATGATTTTAAAACAGATATTGGTGTTGGTAAAAGACCTTTTTTGTTAGCTTGGCTTAAACAGCATGATTGGCTTTGCTACTCAGCCATTTTTAAAGGAGCTTTTTGTAAATTTTGTGTTTTGTTTGAACCACCGATTGACAAAGGTGGAGTGCAAGGCGCATTCATAAAAACAGCGTTTATTAAGTACAAACATTTCCAAGCTCAGTCAAAAATACATTCTAAATGTTCTTGGCATATATTTTCAGTACAGAGTGCTAAAAATTTTATAGCTATTATGGATGGTAAAAAAATGGATGTACATCAAATGTTAAATTCTTCAGTGAAAAATGTAATTGAATCAAACAATCATAAGCTGCATTCAATAATTTCTTCTGTTATTTTCCTTGGTGTACATGGAATACCACTCAGAGGAAAAACTGATGACACAGCTATATTTAATAATTTACTACATTTTAGGGTTGAAAGTGGAGATGAAATTTTGAATGATCATTTTAAAAAAAATAGTGCTAAAAATGCAAGTTACATGTCTCATAGAATACAAAATGAACTTATAAGTATAATAGGTAATGTAATATGTAATATGATTTTAAAACGTGTCAAGGAAGCTGAATGTTATTCAGTATTAGCAGATGAAACAATGGATATAGAGGGAATAGAACAACTATCAATATGTTTAAAATATGTGACTTATGAAAACAACCAAACAGTTATAAAAGAAGACTTTGTTGGGTTTATTTCATTGGAAAAATTGGACTCAGAAAGTATATCAAACAAAATTATTTCTAGTTTACAAGAATGGGGTTTGGACCTAAATAAATTGGTAGGACAAGGATATGATGGTGCTAGCACAATGGCTGGACATGTCAGTGGTGTACAAAAAAGAATAAGAGACAAGTATAAGAAAGCAGTTTTTGTCCATTGTGCTAGTCATAGATTAAACTTGGTTTTAAACGAACTGAACTCAGTTCCATGTGTTCGGAATACAATTGGTATTATTAAAGAAACTATAAACTTTTTTAAAGTCTTACGAAATTGTGTGTTACTAGGTGGTCGGAATCACATAAAGCATTGAGAAAATATTATGAAAATTTCCTGTTGATAGTGGAAGCACTAGAGTATCTCAAAGTAATAATAAATAAAGATACATCATTGAAAGCTACATGTCATTTAAATTCTGTTACCACATCTCAATTTATTGTGTGCCTTAGGATAATTGCTAAATACTCTGCAACTATAGAACCTATAACCAATTCTTTACAGGGAATAAATTGTGATTTATTTAGTGCAAATAAACATATTAAAGACCTTATTAAATATATCAGTGATGACAGAGCTAATAACGAAGAAATGTTTCTAATTTTAATGAAAGATATTAATATGTACTTAAATGAACTTGGTATTACATTAATGACTCCAAGAGTATCCTCAAAACAAACTTTAAGAAATAACCCCCCTTCTGAAGGTCCAGAAGACTACTACAGAAAATCTATTTATATACCATATTTAGATTCACTGATCACATCTTTACATGAAAGGTTCCCAGAGGATAATTCAAAATATGAGATCATTTCAGTTCATCCTAAATACTTAAAACAAACAAAAAAAGAAGAATTTATCATTCAACTCCAAAATCTAAAATCATTTTATGGAGAATTCATTGAGAATATTGAAGAAGAAGGCCTAGTATGGTACAATATGTGGAAAGAAAAAAATGTTGACAATATGGATTTTCTGAAGTTATTAGATGAAGTCACATTTCTACCTTCAATAAAAAAATGTCTTTTAATAGCAGCTACACTTCCATCTACTACATGTATCGTTGAAAGGTCTTTTAGGTTTGTATTACAATTTATAATATATTTTTTTATTTTTACTACTTCAATTATTAATTATGTTTTATATTTGCTTTAAATTAGCTCGCTTAAAAGACTTAAAACATGGCTTCGTAGTACTGTTACTGAGAACCGCTTGAATGGCTTGGCATTAATGAATATTTACAAAACTTATGTGCAAGCTCAAAAATCAAACATTATAGATGAAACAATAAAGTTATTTGCTATGGAGCCTAGGCGCATGCAATTTTTATTTAATGACCAATAATCTTAATATTTTTATAAAATTAGATACCTAGTTAATATAATATAATTATAAGATTTTTTTTTTTTTTTCAGTGCTCTTGATGTCTCATATAATATTTTGATGAAAATATACCTACAGTTAATCATATTATGGTTGTCTTCAGTTTGTTTATTAATTTTGTAATGAAACTATAAAATACTATACCTAATAATATGTTATGGCTATGTATAATATAAACTTTGCCCCCCCCCCCACCCCGTGAAAATTTCTGCGGGCGCCCTTGGTCGGTTAACGTTAAAACTTTACTTTGTAAGAACGGCCCTAAAAGGTTATATTATTTATTTTTATTCAGACACAACATCCAACTATATTAAAGAAAATTGATCACTTTGATAATGCAGCGAACATAAACACTACAAAGAGATGCAATGATGGATCATTGAAGCATAATGCTGGTAGTTCTTTAAAACAATCCGATATAAATAACCAGATAAAACAACCAGTCATGGAAGATTTTTTGAAGAACAAAAAATTCACTAATCAAAGTAAGAATGTGTATTGTTTATTTTTATTTTTTGTTTTATTAAATAGTTTTTAGTTACAGCATTAACAAAAGTAGTTGATATCTACATGACTACATTATTTACAATGTGCATGATATAGATATTGAGATATTGTCAATTAGTTATGTAACTAATGATTTTGATTGCAGGTACTTTAGATCAACTATTACAAAAATTTATTGTAAGTGCTAATGTACCCTTCAGAATAATAGAAAATCCTGTTTTGAAGGAAATAATTGGCAGAGGTTTTCCAAACAAAAAAATTATGTCTCGACCTACACTAATGAAAACAATTGAAAATGATTTTCAAGAATTATCAATAAAAATGAAATTTGAGATGTCCAAATGTGCCCATATTGCTACAACAGCGGGCGGCTGGTCGATTTTTAAAAAGTAATTTTTATTGTTTAGTATAATAATTATAAAATCATGTTCAATGTACATAAATAGATACCAATTAGTTTAATATTATATCTTGTTAGATCATACATTGGGATAACAGTCATGTGGATTAATGAGGATTTATCGAGAAGTACTCGTCTTTTAGCATTGAGACGACTAGAAGGTTCACACACATATGATATTTTAGCCAAAGCTATGGATACAGTTTACACAGAGTTCGAAATTTCAGATAAATTATGTTACTGTACTACGGACAATGGTTCAAATTTTGTAAAATGTTTCAAGTAAGTTATTCATTATAAATTTGTATTGATTGCTCATTAAATTTGTTTGTAATAAATTACATTTAGTTAACCATCTAATTAACCCTGTTTTACACCCTATATATTTTATCATTTTTTAGAACATTTGGTCATATATTTGATAATGAAAATACTGATACATTGCTAGTGAACGATGCGGTTAATGATGATTTAGAAGAAATGACTTGAACATTCTAAATGATAAAGTCCATGATATGCAATATGTATTACCAAAACACCATAGATGTTGTGCACACACAATAAATTTAATAGCAATAATGGTATTTAAACATTTATTAAAGTAGATAACCTAATATAGTTAAATTATAAAATATAAAATTTGGTACCCTTATTTAATTTTGCCAAATAAAATACAAAATATTCTTATAAAAAAAAATATATTTTGAGTAAGTATAGTGATCAGAACAAAACTATTAGGTAGTAAGTTTAACACTTAATAATCATAATCACATTTGTATGAGTTTTATATGTTTTAATACATTTAAAAGTTAAATTTTTCTGTCAGTTTAAATGATAAAAATATATGAAACAAAATATTCTCAGATTTAAGTATGAATATGATTGGCATCAACTATTATCTATTATCTTTACCCAAATTTCAACCTTAAATATCAATAAATTATGTTAATTTAATTTTTAATTTTTAATTATAGATTTGTACAAATTAAATACAAAATAATATAATTTATTTGTATAACTTGTTTTTTCTAGGACTCTAAAAAAGCTTTGTCTAATCCTGCATACAAAAAACAGTCAAGAAGCACTTTTGCTAAGTCTACCGCTTTATGGAACAAACAAGGTCGCTCAACTAAGTCAGCTGATTTAGTTAAACAAAATCTTGGCGTTTATTTAATTACACCAAACGAGACTCGTTAGAATTCACTGTATGAATAGTGGTGCTGCTTAATAAATAAATTAAAAATAATGAACATAAGTTTAGAATAATAATGGATGGATTGTATATTGGCAGGTAAATTTTAAGTCTTAAAAATATATTAATTATTTTATCTATATTTTGTATAAATAATATTTTCAGATTTAATAGAAGCGATATTGATTTCATGTGTCAATATCAAAAAGTTATGGGGCCAATTTCAATAGGCTTGGATTTACTCCAGGGTGATACTAACATGTATTTTGGTCATCTCCTACCTACAATTGAAGAATTAATTTATAAATATGAATTAATGACAAATGATCAAACTATTTCTAATTACATGAAACCTCTGGTGAATGCCATACTTGATGGTATGTAATAATTAATATTTTTTAAATACATTTATCTTAGTTAGCCAAGTACTTTAATGTTACACATTTAATTTCTTTTCATTTTAGCTGTTTTTGGTTTATTTTATTTGTAAATATTATTAACTAAATAGTAAATATTTAGTATCTCTTATTTCTTACAGTCTTACTGATGTTTAATGTAAAATGTTGATTAACTGATCTAGTCTTTATATTTATATTTCCGCGTAATACCTACATTAATATACTCTTGAGCTAAAATAAACAAACTCCATTAATAATAATTTTTGCTTTTAGGTATAAAAACAAGATTTGCCGATTATTTGATAGACACATTTTTAATTACTGCTGCAGTCTGCCACCCTCTATTTAAAACAGCATGGATTAAAAATGATATAAAAAACAATTGGCCTCAGAATATTTCAAAAGTGCCTGTTATGAATTACATACCAATGATAATGACAATAATGATGTAGAAGATAACCAAATGAATGATAATTTATCTAGCTTTTTTAACTGGTCACAAAATTCCCGAGAAGAAATATCAACAGTTAAAGATGAAATCGATAGATTTTTGGGCACATCTCCAACAAAGACATTAGAATGTTTGCATAATTTACCCACTATCAAAAAAGTAAGATTAGTTGAAAACTTCTTATACTATTAGTAATAATATTACAAAAACATTTGTACTTTGGTTTCAGGTATTTGTGAAGTACAACACTCCACTACCTAGCAGTGCGTCAATAGAAAGAGTGTTTAGTGTTGGTGGTGCAACAATAACAAAAAAAAGAACTAATATGACTGATAAGCATTTTGAACAAATAATGTTCTTAAAATGCAACACTGAAATGTTTGATTAATATAATATATTATGATTTATGAATGATTCAGAATTAAATTGATTTTTTTGTTTTGTATTTGACAATTATTTCAAATACTTCTAAAAAGTATTTGAGTAGTATTTTAAAAACTTTATTTTATAAGTATTTGAGTAACTACTCAAATACTTTTTAAAAGTATTTTTTACAACACTGGAAAGAACACATTATATTTTAATGAAAAATTAAGAATATCATACTTCAACTACTGTATCTTGTCTTACTTTAATTCTAAATATAAATATAGTTAAAATATTCTCAATGGACTACATGCATTTAATTTGCCTTGGGGTTACGAAAAAATTATTTAATCTTTGGTTGGGTAAAGGGCCTGTAAATAGCCATATACCAAGTTAGAAATGTAAAACACTAACGAAATCCCTACTTCAATTTAAAACTTGCATTACAAGAGATTTTTGTCGAAAACCTAGACCAATCCAAGATGTATATCGCTGGAAAGCCACTGAGTTCCAACAATTTCTTTTTTATACTGGTCCAATAGTACTTAAAGACAGTGACGTCATTTGAGGGTGGGCAAGGTGGGCATTTGCCCCTGTCTGATTTTAAAAGCGGCCCGATGGGTCGGTTCCCAGTTGTTGCCGTTTTACCATTATTATATTTTATAAGCGCAAAAACATGCCTATTTTATAATATTTTCAAAAAATATTATACTATAATATATTATACTAAGAAAGTAAGAAATTATTGTCACATTGATACATTTTTACTAATTAATAGTTGGAATATATTTATATTTAGACGTATGCGGTGACGTCCTACACATTGTATGTTTGGGTATGTATTTATGTATGTTTGTTTGTGTTATAATGACAACAATAATAATAATTAGTATCCTAATCTAGTATAGATTAATTTCTAAAATCTTGAACTAGGTAATACAAATTCTAAAAACAATAACCGATTGGCACTCTTATTAATAATTATAATTGATCACGGACTTCAGTTAACTTGCGACAGTCGTGTATGATTCGGTATAAATCTACTTTTACCGGACACCCTTTTTTTTTTCAATTTTTTTTTTTTTAAATACGTGGGTTTTTTA
>NC_042493.1:26716366-26724130 GCF_005508785.2 Acyrthosiphon pisum
ATTTTTATTAAACTTCTTAAGTCATCTATATTAAATATATTTGTTATAAACAAATTATCAGAACGTTTCAAACAGTGGAATATTTCAGATATTAAAAATAAAATGCTTGTATTTGAT
The DNA here is from genome assembly GCF_005508785.2 of Acyrthosiphon pisum. Classification (NCBI taxonomy): domain Eukaryota; kingdom Metazoa; phylum Arthropoda; class Insecta; order Hemiptera; family Aphididae; genus Acyrthosiphon; species Acyrthosiphon pisum. Next base: position 26,716,484 of record NC_042493.1, read on the forward strand.
TTGAATGACTAACTTACTGCGGTACCTATACTTCATCATAAGTATGATGTATTGATGAGTTAATTTATTTATGTGTTGATACTTGTATTGATGTATCAACATAATTATTATTATTACAAATACCTACCCTACCTATTAACCGACCTTTTTTTAAAAGGTTTTAAATTTAATTTTTAGTATATGTATAGTATCTACCTATCTTTAACTTATTATTTTAATTTTAATATTTATTATTATTTAATATAATTAATTATGTAAGCAGGTAACTTTTTTTTCAGTTTGTAACCGACGGCGCCTCGGGAATTGCTTTCGCATTACTTCTGCGACGCCACCATCGTTTATTAAAATTTAAATAAATGTGACATTTTATAATTTTAAATTTTAAACACCTTTTGTTTTTGTCCCTTAGTGGGCGCACATCAAACATTTACACATTATAACGTTTACATTTTAAGAAGACAAAATATTACATGTTGGCTTAAGGCCGGCTGATTGCATTTCTTGACTTTCCAGCCCGACTTTGGTGCCTGCCAGCTGGAAAGTCATGTTCGTCTATTCTCGGCCCGGCTTAAAAACCCGCCGGCCTTTGATCTCATACCTCGCGTCTTCTCCTTCCGCTGTTGTGGAGTGCGCGTCTCGCCGTTTGCTGGTTTCGTAGTTTTCCTTCTGCCCGTTGTTGTACTCGTCGCTCTGGGAGCCTTGCGGTCTGCAGCAGCTACTGGCCACTCTCGCCCTCAATCGTGATCGGTGACCAGTCGATGTAAGCAGGTACCTATATCAAACTATATCTATAGCCTGTATGTATAATACATAATTTTATATAATAATATAAATAATATATTATTACTGTTTAAAAATTCTGTTAGTTTATCAAATTTTTAAATTTGTATAGCTAGCCAAATTTATTAAATTATTAAAGATTAATTACTATTTTCTGCTCTTTAAATTTAACCTCAAACTTCACAAAATTATGCTGTGTTGTAAAATAAAAATATCAAACCATTAAAAAAAAAAATTTGAAATGTATATGTACCTATTAAAATTACGATTTTTGAGAAAAATTTAGATAGAAAAAGAAAAATGTTTGTACCTATAGGTACCTATATATAGATAAAACAAATTGAGTTATAATGGGTCTTCCTGTATAATATTTATAATTAGTACTTTCAGCAGAGCGACATCCACTTACCCACCTTTTTAAAATTGTTGTCTGCTTTAATATGTATTGTCATTTGTATTATTAATATTATATTACTTATTCACCTATTGGTTGATTAAATATACATGTTGTAATTATACTTTATAATGTTATAATTATTTAAAAATATTATCAATGAAAAACAGATTATAATTATTATTTTTTATTTTTTTTTTGTATACCTACTTTCAATAGTTTTCTGTTTTATTATATTACTTTATGCATAATGTTATTTTGAGTATTAATATAATATAACTTTTATCTATATTTATTTATTAATAAAAGGAGATGTTTTCAGTTACTGCATTACGTATACATATAGGCATTATTAAATATAGAATTTTAATTTTTTAATAAATTATTAATTTATTATATGACCTATAATCTGTTTCATTATATTTTGTTTCTGAATATATTTACTAGGAATATGTTTTATGTAATACATTTTTTTTCTTATTGATAGTAATTTTTGTCTTACAATGCTATTACCTTTTTGATTGACTCTCATTGTAACAACTGTGAATTAATGAATATTAACATATTGTTAAACATGTCACTGAATTAAATGGTTAAACAAGTATACAAAATATTCGGATGATATATATAAATATACAATATTAAATATTATAATATTAAAAATGTTCCTGAAAATGTTTTGAAAATATACCACTGAAATTGCATCTATATGTTGCTTAAAATATATTCACAATGATAACAGTGAAACATTGATACAAACCATTATCAAAATATGTGACAAAATTAAAACCCCATATTGTTAAAAAATGGTCATTAACGTCTTTTGAAAACATAAAGCTAATAATATTGTAACAATAAGTGTTGTTTAAGATATGTTGAAAATACTTCAGAGAAATATTGCTACAAAATATTTAAAAATGTGTTACAACCTAAAAGTAAAATTTTGAGAACATGTGTTTTTCTCTGCCAAATCATGATTTGACAATATGTTTACAATATGTATACACTTTCTAAACATAATATCTGAATTTTGTGACAATGTTTTTGTGGTTCATGAAATGTTTCCAAAATATTTTTAAAATGTATGATTGCTGTGGGATGCAACTAAAATTTTTACATACAGTCAACAAATGGTTTAATGTTTTTTATTTGACTAGTTATGCCAAAATTCAAGAATACCAAATTTTTATTTTCATGCGATAAAAATATTATCGCATGCAACTAAGTTTATCACAATATCAAGAATTGGGCAATTTTACTACTGTAGAGCAATAGTTATAGAATAATTATGACGGAATCATTTTTATTCCTTAATTTGTTATAGACCTGGTGTTCTTAACATGTGGTCTGCGACACTATTGTCTTTCTGATCATACACACACACACATACACACAATATACACTAAATATATTAATACCTATATATTATTATTTAATTTTATTGAATTATTAGATATTTTAGGATTGTGTGTGATGACTAATGAATATAGAAACTTTTGTGTAAAAATATGTGCAAATGTTTTTAAAAATGTGAACAATTAAGACATTAAAATTAATTTTTTTTCTCATAAATTCGGTGGTCCAAGGCTTTAAAGATTATTTTTACAGGAATCTGTGTGCCACAAAAGGTTGAGAACTGCTGTAATAGATAATAGTTGTTACTACAAATTGTAGGTTTATTTGTACAAACTACAACACTATTTAATATTTAATTATCGATATTGCCTATTGGTTTATGTATTAAATATATTATTTAACAATCTTGGTAATATAACATTGTAAACAAATACAAATATGCTTCTTGTCCTGGAAATTTGTTCTTCATTTTAATCAATCTAAAATAATCTAAAATACAATTTTTTGTTCATCAAAAATAAAAATAAACAATTTAATAATATATAAAAATGTATAATTAAAAAGATATTTTTAAAATATATTATACATAGGTACGTCTTATTTTATAAATTATTTACAATATTATGATGTTATTTTTCTTGGTTGCTTCTTAATTGCAGACTTATCATTTTTTTTTTTCATCTGTAATTTATAATTCATATTATATTTGTTTATTTAATACTTTAAAAATCATATTTAAAACATACATCTTTGTAATATAATAGAATAACATCCTTGAGTGATTGATTCTTTTGACTGTTTCCTTGAAAGACCTAGTAAAATACCTCTGAATTTTCGTTAAGTTTTTTATATTAAAATCAATAATAGAAATGTAATCTGTTTAATTTATAATCAAATATTTAATTACTGATGAATCTTTAATAGTAGTCATAAAATGTCTAATGGCATGGAATAGTAAAAGAAATAAAGTTCATATCATAAATGAAATGCATTGTAGTAAAGAAAAAGATATTTTTTCAATATTTAAATATAGTTTATAAAAACACAAAGAAATTGAACAACGTTGATAACTATTAATAAAATGCATGTTTCTATTATAAAATACCAAACAAATATTTTAAAAAACAAATAATAATAATTTTTGTGGCATACTTAGTTCTTAAAAATATAATGTCTTTAATATGTGCATAGAACATAGGTTGTTTGATCAATATAAATATGTATTAGACTTTTATCAAAACGTTTGATGAAAATATTGCCTGTTTATAGAATGGTACTACTTGGAACTTTTCTGCAAAATAATACTTATTCATATTTCCTACAATAAACGTCAACATCCCAAAAAACTTAATTTTTTAACACAAAGGATACAAATTCATCACATCATGAGGATTACGTATGTCTAATTTATTAACTGCCCCACTCGAAACGATTACATTCTGAAATAAAAATACATTTAAAAAAAGTCATTTTCATTTAAAAGTTTTTTTTTACTTTTGATTTTCCTTTCATGTGAAAAAGATGAGCCAAACTTAAAGTATCTTGACGAGCAATATGATTAACTAACATAGGTGCATAGGATACTTCAAAATATATGTTTTTTTCCATTGCGATTGTATATTGCTTTGGAGTTATAGATGTTTTTATATTACAAGTTATTATGTTAATAGATGAAGTCGATGAAGAAGTCAGTATATCCTAAAAATTCAAATTTGTAGTAACAAAATATATAGATACAGATACATGTCATAAAATAATCATACACTTATTATATCAATGCAAAAGCATAAATATGAATTTTCATACATTTTACACATTTTGACAACAAAAGTACATAATGCTCATAAATGGTAGTTCATATTTGTCTTTTCTTATGCACAATTTAATATAATATAAAAAATTAATAGGACGTCGCACCAGCATGTATTGTCTTATTAACGCATAATATATTATACCGTACGTCCAGTATTTGTGTTGTCAACGTGAATAATATTTAAAAAAAACTCATCATTCACATTAAAATATCCTAATAAAACCAACAATAGAACACATTATATTGTATACTTTTAAGTTTTATAATGCGTCAATAAAGTCTTATATTTAAGCTAACAACACAAAATTGAATCTGGTGGACGTTGAACAATTGAACCTACATTTAAGTATATTATGCATTAGTAAGACGAGACAACATCCTCTTAAATTGTAAAATATGTAAATCTATTCTAATATACAACAATTCCTATTTTTATTTATTTCCTTTCAATACATTTAGAGCAACCAATCTTATTTGTTGTGTCAACATTAAAATGCCAAAGCTTACATTTAGATAAACAAAAATACATATTATATATAGTTCGATAGTTTTCTTATACCCTACTCAGAATCTAAGTATACCTCAATGGTTGTCAGTTTTTGTCCGCGATAGTCAGATGCTATAGTCAGAAGAGTTGGCTGACGAGGTATATTTTTACTCTGAATAGTGTTAAAATATGTTAATTTAAATTACTATAATGTGTTTCACAACAGCTGCAACTCGTTACTAACGCGCATCGTGGTAGTTTTGTCTCAAATCAGGTGTTTTCAATCTAGGATAGAAATATCTTCTTTATCAATTTTAAATTTGCCGCGAATTTTTACGCGCTAGTTTTAGAAACCCTAATGAAAAAACACAATGAGGTGAGTTAGCGTCGAGTCAAAATTGTTGTGAAATCCACCATAGGATATTTATCATACCATATGTTGATATTATATATAAATAGAATAGCAGATAGTCACTACTAAAATATCAGATAATAATAATTGATGATTTCTTACAAAATTAAATTTCATTATATATCTCTACAACTGGACAAACAAGCAAATAAATTTTTTTTAAATATAACGTTTAAAATAAAAAAACTTTATTGTTATTGTATTTGTATGGCCAGAACATTTAACAAACTGTTGTTATTTACAATAACACTGAATACATAAACAGACTAAGTTAGATTTTTGCATAATATATTTTTTGTACGATAACAGTGTAGAATACAAAAAGTAAAAAAATAATAATAATAGTCCATACCTGAAAAACTTGATCATTTAATGGTTCTACTGCAAGAATATTATACGATTTAAAATTTTGAGAACTTGACTATAATAATAAAAAAAAAAATATATATTAATTTTATTAAACAGCTCAATTATTGTATATTATGGATAAAATAGAGCATATTAGGACAATTCAAAAATTAAAATATTAAGAGTAATATTTTTTACGATTCCTCGGCATACTAAAGCTATTACCAAACATAGTATACTCTGCCTAGAGTCCTATGAACAAAGTCAATTGAATCAAATTATTATTTAAAAAAAATAATGAATATATATGTTTGACATTATTGTATTTTTATTTTTATAACAGTGCACTATGTAATTTTTTCTTGTTTCATCCTAATTTTAATTTAAAATGGAAAATATTATATTTAACGAAAAATGTAATACTTTTATATTTAAATAAACGGAACGGTGTAATATTTTAAATAAAGTAAAATTTAATGAACAATGCAAAAATGAAAATAATTTTAAATTATAACAAATTAATTAATAAATATGATGTTATGTCTATATTATCTGGGACTGAAAAATGAATATGTATCTGACCATAAGGTCACAAATACTAATTAGTCTATGAGAAGCAATGTAGACATTTTTCAATTTGGGTAGCCAAGGATATAACTATTTCACATGAAAGAATAAAATAAAACTATGTATAAAATACATTTTAACACACAAGTGTAGTTACAAAAGTTCTGGGAAACTTTAAGTGCATTTTATATTAAATACCTTGCCTATTTTAATAGATATAACTAGGGCTGGGATTTATATGTAATAAAAAACCAAAAATATGTACATATATATGTAATTAAAATTGCCAAAATATGTAGTATAAAATAAAAAATATGTACTAAGGAAAATTAAAAAACTATGTTCAAGTTTTAAATTAAAATACAATTCTAAATAATTTTTGAATAACAGGTACAATTAATTGTTTTTTATGTCTAATTAATTTAATTTAAAAAATATAATATTTTGTGGTAAAAATTAAAAAATATGCAATAGTAAAAAAAAATATGTTGTTAAATTGAAATACAATTAATGTTTAATCAATTTAAAGTGAAACAATGACAAACCATATATTGTTTTAAATTTTCAAAATTAAATGTACGGAGATTTGGTCTTAGCAATGACTTAGTCATCAATAGAAACCCAAATAGGACCATTTTGAATCAAATGAATGAACACAAGAACTGATAGTCTTATAGGTACTGTTGTAAATTCGTAAAAAATATTTTGTCAAATAATTGTTGAACATTTATATTTTATTGGAAAATTATTAATTTTTGTGATTTTTGACCATCATAATTTAATGATTAGGACTGCTCTCCCCTTTGGATTCACATATGGTAATATATAGTGATTCATATAAAAATAATATTAGGAGTGCTTATAGAAATATTTTTTAATTTGTTATGTTTATTGAAATTAGACAGCTATTTTTAATTTTTATACTTTATCTACTTTATCAATCTTCATTTGGTTATCGTGCATAATGTACACTTTTCCTATTGTCACCACAAAATTAAGGCACTGTGCGCCAAATTGCCCAAATTTCTATTTTGCCTGTAACATATTTATTACTCACAATTCTGTGCAGCTGCCCAATATTTGATATTTGTACTGTCAATCGATTAACTATTTTCAATTTGAAATCATCATGCTAAAAAAAAAATAGATTTTATCATTCTATGATTAATTATAATATCGATGGTTAGAAGGTAAAAGGGCGTAAGCGCCAATTTCCAAACTGTTCAGGAGAGCCGAAAAACAGATATTTTTACATGAACTGTATTACAACCTTAGAACATCGTATAACACTTCGATTTGAGACTTATTATGACTTATAATGAGTTTTTACGTATTTTGTATTGATTAATTTTTCATAATTATAATATATTTGTGTATATAAAGCCAATTTAAAAAAAAAATGACTCTTACGCCCCTATTTTTCTGATCGTGGCTCTTACGCCCCAAAGATGTTCTATTGACTATAATGGCTTCCATAGTTTAATATTTTT
>NC_042493.1:26725027-26726056 GCF_005508785.2 Acyrthosiphon pisum
GATGAATACAAATGATAGCGATGTTTAGGTTCGATAAATCGATGTATAATAATGACGTTTACAACAATATGCAAAAACATCGATTTTGAAAAAAGTGGCGCTTACGCCCTTTTACCTTCTAACCATCGATATTATGAAATCAAACTAACATTTACTTATGTATATTAATTTCATGCTTTTATATTATAAATTTACAGAAGTATAATAATTATTTCTTTGATATTGTTATGTCTATATTATTTTGAAAAATGGTATAATTGATAAGAATATTTTTCAATCTATGGTAAAGCACCTACATATTTTAAACTTGTCATACCAAATACAATGGTGCATTAGATTTTTATATATATATTAAACTAAATATAAAATACTTACATTTATGAACTTGGGAGTTGGAACCCAGTCATTTTCTTCTTTGTTTTCACCATTACATTCAGCTATTTTTCTTTTTTTTCTATTAGAATTCCCAACACCTAGTAATGAACTGTTAACTGTAGTATTTACAGCAATCAAAGTGTACCCATCTGTAAACAAAATTTCATACATTTAAAAATTTTCTCATCATAGAAAATAAAAATGCACTAACAAGATAATTAAATATAGTATTTATTATAAATTATAATTAAAGATTTTTAATATTAAATTAGATAATACAACTATTTATTATTTTAGATTAGAAATTGGTATAATCAGGGAGGGTAAGTTACTTAAATAGTTGTGACTTGTTGCATTCAAATTATACCGGGTGATTCTTTTATCATAGAACACTCATTATTTCAGAAAGTGTACATTTTTTTGAAAATATTTTTTTACATAGTTTCAAGTCCCTTATAAAACAATATTTTTCTTAAAAAATTATATTTTTAAATATTTTTTATCCTTATAATTTTTTAAGTTTTTTAATTTTTTGAATGACAACATTGGGTTTTAATTTTATATTCCAGAGCAGAATATTTTTCTTAGTATTTTGATACATGAAAATCGAATTTCGAGTGAGCAGTTTATGAGTTATAAATATTCAAAGTTTAG
>NC_042493.1:26726141-26730817 GCF_005508785.2 Acyrthosiphon pisum
AAAAATGTACACTTTCTGAAATAATGAGTGTTCTATGATAATATATGAATCACCCAGTATATTTAAATACAAGATATAAAGGTCATATTTCTGTAGCGCTAGAAATCACAAGTAAAACAAAATTATGGGATTCAAAAAGGTTACACATCAATTGTGCCAGTTGTATTGATGTACAAAAAAGGTTATACAAACAATTGCAACAGACGATATTGAAGTACTAAAAATATCATAATTTAATTAAGTTTATCTGATTAAAAACTAAATTTGTTATTTTTAATTTTAAATTTTTATATCATGTATTTATTGATGTACTATTAATGATGATTTAATAAATTAATAAACTGCGCTAAACAATATTAAGATATGTGCTGGCGTATACATCATTTGTGAATACTTGTTTCCTATCTACATGTATAAAATTATAAAATGGTCAAAACGGAATATCCATAAAAAAAATCAGATAAGACAATAATATTATAAGATAAAAATATTTTTGAACAAACGTTATGATCGAATTCTTCATCAAAATTATAAGCTTTTATGTAAAGAATTTACTAAAAATGGATGCAATTGGCAGCCTACAGAAAACAGTAGAAACACTAAATTGTATATCGACGAGGTTAAAATTACAATTTTAAAGAAACTGAGCACAATCATCTACCTCCTAAAGACCTTCAACAACAAATAATATCAAATCAAGTGAAAAGATAAACTACGGATGATTTACCTAATAGAAAAGCTGTTAAAATAATAAGTAAGGAAATATTTACTGAAAAATCATTAAATTATTTCAAAAAACTTAAGTCTTAGCAAATAACCGACAACATTTATATAGAGCAAGACGAAAATCTACACTAAAATTACCCAACAATTTGCAAGAAACTCAGAAAGCTTTAATGAACATAACAAGAATTACAAATAGAAGTGAAAAGTTTTAATTAATAAATTATTTTGAAAATAGTATAACAAGGTATTGGTAACTAATTTGAAGTTTAATTGTTAAGAAAACATTTATATGGATGGGACATTTTCTTACAGCCCATTTGTTATATGAATTATTTACGATTCATGCAGAAAATAAGACATTATATTCCATACATTTTTTCTTTTACTAAGTAAAGAAACTATTATCTATGAAATAGCCGTAAAAGAGGGTTTAATAATTGTAAATCAAAATGAATGATTAAATTTCATTCAAAAATATGTATTGTAGATGTTGATAAATGTACATAATGCTATAATTACTGTTTGAGCTACTATATTTGACATGACTGTTATTATATATCTCAAGCATGGTGGAGAAAAATTCTACATTTTAATTTATCTGGTAAGTATACAAATGATTAAGACTTAATTCATTCATACTTAAATTTGACAATGGTTAATATGGATATATTTATTATTACCACTACCTGAACCAGAAAAAATTGGCAATTGCTCTGCAAATGATTTTATGGAATTAAATCTACAGAAGAACGAGTAAACTGATTTAATAATTATCTGATTGATACAATTATTGACAAAGACCCAATTTCTCCACCATTTATTTGGACATCAAACAATATATCAAGTGAAAGGACTACAAATTTAACTTAACTCTACTTACATAACTACAACTACGTACTTAACTCAAGCATTCGGAAAATTTTTTTAGTCGACAGTTATATATTTTTGTATATTTAAAATTCTGGAACTTATCTAAATACAATTAATATTTTATATTAAAATTAATAGCATTCAAAAAGAAAATAATATGTAAAATAGTAAATATAAAAAAAAAAATAAACATTTAAGATAATTATTTGTGATATTGAATATATGATATATTGTGATATATGAATATTTTCTAGGTTGTTAAGTCAGTAAGTTACCATTACAAAAAATAATAGAATATAATAATCTCTTTTATAAACCATTCATTTCAAGATATATTGTAGATTTTAGATTAATTTGTTTCAACACTAATTTTTAATCATATATTATAAGTAAGACAATTTAACAATCCAACTTCTAACATTAACATATTTTATATATTTAACTAAAATAAAATAACTAAAAAAATGTAGGTCTTATATTATCTTAAAATATGTGAATAGTGAATATTTTCCTGGTGTAATAGATATACGCCTATTTAATTTGTGATAAATTCATCAACGCAAAAGATGTATATGTTACGGTAAATGATGTTATATCGGAAATTAACGTTATTCGCCGGTTATTTACGTTATTTTTTTAATGTTTATTATTTACATATTAGGCATAGGTAGAACGCCATATGAAGCGATGTTTGGCTGCATGGCTAGAATTGGTTTAATGTCGCCTAATCTTCCAAACGATGAAATAAAAGAGGTCATTACGGAAGAAGATTCAGAAAAAATAACCAATGAACCAATTACCGAAGAAGACGAAATCAGAAATGAAATCATAGAAATCGCAGAAAAAAATGCAAAACTTGGTACTTAAATATTTTTTAATTATTTAAAAATTATTTTTATAATTTATTAAATTATTTTTAATATTTTTTAGATGATCGTCAAGAAAATATTTGTATTGCACGTAAAAATTCAAAAAAAAAATTTAGAAAAACAAAGAGAAAATGATGAAACTTTCTAAAGAAAAGTTTCCTCAGCTTGAAATAGGCACAACTGTAACTATACCGGACGTTGATAGAGCTCGTGGTTCTCCGCGAAATATACTGGCAGTTGTCACCCAAGTTGAACATGACTTATCCAAACTCTGTAAGTTAATTCTTAATGAAAAAATATATTATTAAAATTAAAAATGTTTTAATTATTTTATAGGTACGGAACATGGTTTTCTTAAATATAATTACACATGCCAAGAAATAGCTGTTTGCGAAGAAAATCTATTAGACATGGACAATCTGATAAAATTAGCACGTGATAGACAGTTGACACTGAGGGAAGCAGCTAGTAATAGTTCGGTTGCGGGCCCTCAAGAGTACCAGCGTTGCCATTACAAGACTGGTTGTAATAATAAACGTTGTGCCTGCCTTGGGGCTGAAAAATTATGTAATAGTAAATGTCATGGGAGTACCAAATTGTAAAAACAAATAAAAAATAATAATGCATTTTTTCTATTTTTAAAAATACCTATTTTAAAATTGTAGTAGGTATTTGAGATTCACGTGCATATCTAGTCTATAACAACAATTACCTGTGTATTTGGTAAATAACGTTAATAACCGGTGAATTACGTTAATTTCCATTTAAAATCATTTACCGTAACATATACATATATTTGAGGTAGTCTAGAAATATCAGCGTATTTGACAAACACCAGATATAAGATTCTTTGGATATTTTTAAGTTACAGTTACAGTAATTTAGTTCCATTTAAAGATAAGGTTAGTTATTTATGTTTAAATAAAAACTCATATACGAACATCACTACCGACCATATTAATATGTCCTGTTGTAAATGGAACTGTCCCTTTTTTAGTTTTTTGAGCATCATGTCTCCTGATTTTAAGTAACTTCAAATGAAGCGCTTTTCGTCCAGTTTTAATTCCGTTATTTCTATATTATAATATATGGGTAAAAAACATAAGACATGTTGTTATTGGCATTTTGGAGTGTAATTCTGAACTTGTCCGACTGTCAGCCTTCCCTTTGTTTGCTTACATGGAAAAAATAAATACCTACATTTCCTATGAAGGTTCGAGTACATATAACCAATATCGGCTCGAAAAGCAAGAAAGGTCTTGAAAAAAAAAATATATTAGTCCACAATTAAAGTAGTTGAAGCTCTATGAGTTTAATGTAAATTGTAAAATCAGTAGGTATAACAAATTTAGTCTACAATTTGACTCAATGATATAGTGTCAGTTCTATCCACTGATACTGATGTAATTTGCTGCATATGTAATATGAAATATGCTGCATAGTTTACAATTTTAAACGTTACTTACATTCAATGAAAGTATTGATAATATCATCATTAACTCGTTCTACGCGTAAGTCACAATATCCATGAGGAACTTTCATTTTTTTTTCCACTAAACTAGCAACAGTCAGACCATTACAGATTTGTAGACGTAGTCCGTAGATAATATTTAAAATAATAGATTGATAACAAGTCTGCAAACGTGTTTTCGACGTGTCGCGGTGGTAACGAAAGCAAACGGTTTGCTGATTGTAGTGTTTACGTCACGGACTAAGATATTATACAGGACTGGAAACGACCAGGTTGGAGGGTGTGGGGGGTTGACCACGAAATGTAGTTCAACAGGCGGAGTACGGATGGATATTTTCCTTTTAGGGTGGGGCTATACACGGCGTATTGCCCAGCCTATTACGCCCGTCGTGTATAGCTGCTCCGATTTAAACCAATGCGTTTTTAATTCGACGGAAAACGCGGCGGAATACGCCATGTATAGCCCCGACCTTAGCATTACTAGTGCCGTCTTAATGGATAGTTATGGAACTAGAAATTTGTATGATGTGTCCTAGTTCCATAGAACTAGATAGCGTCATAGCGATAAAATAAAAAATATAAGTATCCATTTCCGAGCAAACTTAGAAAAGAGGAATACAAACTAAATTTGCTTTTCAAAATTAAAATCGTGCTACTGGAAGTACGTTTAATTTTCTTTCGCTTATTGAGCTAAATGTATGGAAAAAAAGGTGGGTAAGTGGATTTCGCTCTGCTGTACA
>NC_042493.1:26731834-26733186 GCF_005508785.2 Acyrthosiphon pisum
CTATAAAGAAATCTTGTAATACATTTTAAAATCTTAGATTTAAAAAGAAAAATTTTTCATGAATTTATAACTCGAAATAATTTGCAAATTTTCGTGATTTTTCCATATTTTGTCATTTTTTGAACTTTAAATGCTTAAAAAAAAAAAACTGTGACTAACAATTTTAGATTCTGAGTGGAACGATGAATGTATTGATTTTACAATGATGTGTGTTTTTTTATTTTTTTATTTTATTTTTTTATTTTTTTTTTATTTTTTTTGTGTCTGTGTACACGATAAGTAGTCGAAATAATGCTACAATTTTCAACTTCAGTATCTTGTTCGATCAGAAAGTGAATATCGTTGGTGCATTGGGGAGGTCAAAATTTAAATTTCCCAGTAGTTTTCAAAAGCGCCGGGAAAAACAAAAGAAAAATTAAGGAAAAACGGGAATTTTTACGCAAAATCTGTTTTCGAGAAAATCGATTTTGGTTTTTGGTTTAACTTTAAAAAAAATGACCGTAGATACATGAAATTTTGACTGAATGTTTATATTAGCATTTTCTATGCACCATAACATTTTCAAAATATTTTGACTTATTTTGAGCTCTTTACGGACATTGTCAGTTTTCATTTTTTTTTTAGTTTTTTTTCTAAAAATATAAATACAATTTTATTTGTTGATTAAAAAAGCTTGAAAATTTAATAAAAGGCTCCTAGTATATTGTTTCAAAAGCAGATGAAAAATATTAAAAATCCCTAGTCACATTTTTTTTTATTTATAAGCATTTAAAGTTCAAAAATTGACAAAATATGGAAAAATCACGAAAATTAGTAAATTATTTTTAGTTAAGAATTCGTAAAAATTTTTCTTTTTAAATCTAAGATTTCAAAATGTAATACAAGATTCCTTATAAGATTATCTACCTTTATTGTTACAATATCAGTTGAAAAATATTAAAAATACATATGCACAATTTTTTTTATAAGCATTTAATGATCGAATTTTGACAAAATTAAATTTTAATTTGAATAATTATTTTGTAGTTAAAAATTTATAAAATGTTCAACTTTTGTATCTAAGAATTGAAAACCAAATTGTTACCGAAAAATCTAAAAAATACATAATCACAGTTTATTTTTATAGTCATTTTAAGTACAAATTTGTACGAAATTACATATTAAAAACCTAGAATAACTATTTTAGTTATTTTGTTGTGATTGTATAATATTATTCTTGGGTATACTTGAAACTTCTAAAGTATACTATTATATATCTATGATAGTATCACGGTTTGTTGTTGATGTATAACGCGTTATAAGTAGGTACCTAATAGATTTTATGATATGATTAATTTGGAATTTATTATAGG
>NC_042493.1:26733236-26734401 GCF_005508785.2 Acyrthosiphon pisum
TAGATAATATTTAAAATAATAGATTGATAACAAGTCTGCAAACGTGTTTTCGACGTGTCGCGGTGGTAACGAAAGCAAACGGTTTGCTGATTGTAGTGTTTACGTCACGGACTAAGATATTATACAGGACTGGAAACGACCAGGTTGGAGGGTGTGGGGGGTTGACCACGAAATGTAGTTCAACAGGCGGAGTACGGATGGATATTTTCCTTTTAGGGTGGGGCTATACACGGCGTATTGCCAAGCCTATTACGCCCGTCGTGTATAGCTGCTCCGATTTAAACCAATGCGTTTTTAATTCGACGGAAAACGCGGCGGAATACGCCATGTATAGCCCCGACCTTAGCATTACTAGTGCCGTCTTAATGGATAGTTATGGAACTAGAAATTTGTATGATGTGTCCTAGTTCCATAGAACTAGATAGCGTCATAGCGATAAAATAAAAAATATAAGTATCCATTTCCGAGCAAACTTAGAAAAGAGGAATACAAACTAAATTTGCTTTTCAAAATTAAAATCGTGCTACTGGAAGTACGTTTAATTTTCTTTCGCTTATTGAGCTAAATGTATGGAAAAAAAGGTGGGTAAGTGGATTTCGCTCTGCTGTACAGTAGGTTACAAGTGGGTCACTGTATAATGGATGGTATTAAATTTGAATTCAATGATATAATATCATTGTATAAGAAAAACGATTCTGAGCGGAGACGGTATGTTAGTCTAGGTATATGACATAATATTATATTAGGTACCTATAATAAATTCCAAATTAATCATATCATAATATTTATTAGGTACTTATAACGCGTTATACATCAACAAAAAACCGTGGTACTATCATAGATATATAATAGTATACTTTAGAAGTTTCAAGTACCCACGAATAATATTATACAATCACAACAAAATAACTAAAATAGTTATCCTAGGGTTTTAATATGTAATTTCGTCCAAATTTGTACTTAAAATGACTATAAAAATAAACTGCGTAAATGTATTTTTTAGATTTTTGGGTAACAGAATTAATCACTTACGTGGATCCTTGTTTTAAATTTTCATTTCTTAGATACAAAATTGACATTTTATAAATGTTTAACTACAAAATATTTTTCAATTAAATTTGATAATTTTGGTCGAAATTTGATCCTTAAATGCTTATAAAAAAAA
>NC_042493.1:26753386-26755621 GCF_005508785.2 Acyrthosiphon pisum
TCAGATTTTCACAAACTACATGAATGGAAATTTGTTAAAAGGAGCGTATTAACAATTTTATCGACTTTTCAGGGGAAACAAAAACTGTGTTACTCTTATATATATAGGATCTTAACATAGATATAGGGCATTTTAACCTTTGTAATACTTTCTTAACATAGGCGCAAATTGGGGGGGGCTTAGCCCCCCTAACTTAGCCTTAGCCCCCCCAAAATCTACAAATTTAAAAAGCTATTATATTATAAATGTGTACAGTTTTTTTTTTTATATTTAAATAATATTATATATTATGACTTAAGAGGCTGCCATATTAATTATAAAATAAAAAGTATCACTGATATTGTAGAAATAAAATATGAATAATATTATTTTGATCCTATATTATTAGGAATTATTACATTGTTTTATTTTTGCTATCACGTCAACGTCATGATCGCGATTGTATATTATACTAGATGTATATTTAGGTACCTACTTCATAATAAATAATTATATAATATACCTACTCTTTACTAAACGCACGATTCCTGTAATAGGCGATAAGCCGATAATCCCGCATAATATTCCCGAACTAGGTATTTCCCTAACGACATATTATATGATCGCTATCCGCTTGTCGTTTTCATTACAACAGACAACAGTTAACAATCCGCGTTTACGTTAGTTTATCGTTCATTTTACGTGATCTGTGCATTCAAACTTATTTCAACGTTTTTAAAAACTTAACAATGGAAAATAAAAAGTTATTCAACATTTTCAATAACAAAAATAAATCCACAACTACTTCTACAAGTTCTACAGTTTCTACAAAAATAGATGTTGATCAAAATATATCGGTTTCTGTCACTACTGCTACCAACACCAATATTGTTAACATCGATGATGAATCTATTACCAATAATACCACAAGTGGACATTTAGATCTTGGCGATTTAAATTCTGGACCCATGAGGCCAATTTTAAAAGTAAGTACTTTTTTCAAATTCCCTTTTCTTAATGTATTGGTCATAATTTATATTTATGCAATTTTTAATTTGAAGTTGTAATTACTAATTGTGTAGGTAGCCCGAGGTAGGTAGTTAATTACTTCAATGTTTTTCTAGGTATTTCCAAAAACTAAATTTGGACAACAAAACAGATCATTTTCTTGTACACACTATAAAAAATTTCCATGGATTGAGTATAGCATTAAAAATGATGCTATTTTTTGTTACGCTTGTCGCTTATTTTCAAAAGACTCTGGCCATGTTGAACAAACATTTATTAGTATTGGATTTAATAATTGGAAAAAAGTAAGTTTTTAATTTATATTTATATACTTTCTAGATCTTTCAATGAAGAGCAGCTTTCTTTTTGCATAAGATATACTAAAGATTTAGATGTTGTTGAACGATTTTTAACTTTTCTAAATGTATCAGAGAAACAAGATGCTGATTCATTGAGTACTATTATGTTTAATTATTTGGATGCAAGTAACATCGCTCAAATACCAATAGTCGCACAGTCATACGACGGAGCTAGCGTGATGTCTGGCCGATTTAATGGTGTGCAACAAAAAGTAAAGTTGAGACACCCATGTGCCATCTATACCTACTCATTGTATGGCTCATAGAGTAAATTTAATTGTAATTGACATGTGCAAGATAGTTAAGGTAAAGAAAAATATTTTCATTATTTTAAACGTATCATACATTTTATATTATGTACATTTTTAGGAGACTCGGTATGTGTTTAACTGTCTTGAATCCATATACAGGGTGATCCGTTTAACATAAGACACTTATTATTTAGAAAAGTTTTAACTTTTTTAAATTTTTTTTTTTTGGAAATGTTGAAATTTAATGAAATCTACAAGTATTTAATATTTATAAAATATTAACACTTTTTGTTATATGGTAAACATGTATCAACTTTGGATTTTTAAATGGTAACACCTATAATCGATACCAACAACTTATAAAACAATTTTTTTAAAGAACTTCTCCGTTTAAATTTCTTATTTAAATTCAATAGATTTTGAGATATGACCACTTCAAAATACGATATCGGAGACGCTTTTTGTGTTTGGTCTACACTTGCCCTTATACATTTCTGGTCAATCATACAAATCAACAATCATTTAACGAGAATAATATAAAAGTAATATTACTTATCAGAGATCAGACCGTTTATTATTATGTAAACTTAATACATTAAGATTATACATGACATGATAACAATAATATCGGTTTGCGG
>NC_042493.1:26755721-26762989 GCF_005508785.2 Acyrthosiphon pisum
TGTTGGTCGATACCGGCACCCATGGGTTAGCAACGTGAATAATGCCGCGTGGTGTGGTTGACAGCGTGCAGGTGAGATTTTGAACGCAGAAAGTTGGTGACGATCAAAGCCGTTGAAGGCAAAAAACTGAGTGATGAGAGGCCGATCCGGCTTGGCCTGCGACGGAGCTTCTTGCTCTTGTTGAAGTAGTGGAGTAGGTCAGTGTCGTATAATAAAGGGAATTGTACAATAATCGGACTTGGTGACAGTTTGCTCTGCCGGTGTCGTGCGGCGGGACCCGACGTAGGCGCCGACGGCATCGACGGCCGTGAGCAACGACGTGTAGGTACCGGTCACTGCGGGTTGTGGGGGTCGGGGGACAGTAGTTACATAATACTGCGGTTATTCCTGCATTGGCGCGCGATAATCATAACAATGTAATAATAAGGTACGCTCGTGACTGATAATATGGGTACAGGTATGTTTGTTATAATAATAATAATGCAAAAAATGCTGTGACGTTACAGGCTCTAAAAAATTAAATGTAAAAGTATATAAGTAAAAATGTGCACCTAAACGTTGGTACCCAAACGTAGTATTATTTTAAAAATATTATGTACCCAAACGTTGTATTGCTTTTTGGGGTCTTAAAAAAAATTTTACCTAAACGTGTGTTCCCAATCGTTTTCCCGAATCTCAGGTAAAAATATCGTTTTGTGCCCAAACGTGTTACGGCCAATAGCCGGTAGCGAACATTTTTGTAGCAGAGCGTGGTTGTTTTTATTATTTAATTGTGGTGTTCACGATTGGATTGGGTTCGTGACAGCTTGGGTAGTGCCATTGTCCCCGTTAGTTATCATATTTGTGCGCCGCTAGACCGAGTGATTGCCCCGTGGGTTACGTGCGCGCACATTTTACTTGCATCCGTGTCATGGCTATCGACGATAATGTGGAGCGTGATAAGCGCGCGAAAGACAGGGCACTGGCTAAGCGAGACTCGTACGTCGCTCGCATTAAAGCTATTCACGCGACGGCTCGATTGGCCAGTGATGATGCGAGCTGCTCGTGGCATCCACCAGGCTGGATAATCTGTTGGCTGGGTTCGAGGTTGAGGACAGTGCTGTGTTCGACGCTTATTGTGTTATCGATATGTTGAGGGAGTATACAACTAACGTGCTCGTTGAAGTGAACGATTGGGTAGACTACATCAGGGCTATTGTGTCACGCTACCATGTTCAACCTGCGCCGCCGCCGGGATCCGTCGCCGGGGGTGACCCTAACGCAGCACAAACCCGCGTTTTCCGTCGACTACCTGAAATTCCATTACCGCAATTCGACGGCGGGTATATTTCTACTTTACGGGACACCCTTTTTTTTGTGTTTTTTTTTTTTGAAACTTATGTAGTTAGTTAAGTACGCTGAAAACGATGGTGAAGTCAGAATTTGGGGCTTGGACTTAGTTTTGAAGTTATAACACTTCAAAGTTAGTATATAATACGTTTAATAACTCATAAATTTTCCGTCGCCAGACAGGCCGTCGTGGCCCAGTGGTGGTATGATGACTATGCCATAAAAGGTGAACCGAGCTCGAACTCGGGCTAGGTACCATAGTATTTTGCACTATTTACGTTGTATCAATGGTACAATTGATGACCTGGTGGACAACTTACTTTATGTTGTGTAATTGTGCTTTTACACAGCAAATAGGGGGATATTTTCGATTTTAATGTCCGAGCGAGCGTAGCGAGCGAGTGGCCACGCTGGCAATAAACGTATACTTTAAAAACAATATTTTTGAAAACCTTAGATCACCCGTGGTGGCTTGCACAGCAAATAGGGGGATATTTTTGATTTTAATGTCCGAGCGAGCGTAGCGAGCGAGTGGCCACGCTGGCAATAAACGGGTAAAGTGTACAGTTATTGGCACCCTTTAGTAAAGTGTATATTTGTTTCCATGATATTTCAGACTTAAACATAGTTGAAACTTCTATTATAATTTTCAATGATTAAGCAAATTGTTATCAATCTTACCTTATGATCATTATATATAAATATTAAATGCTTTTTTTTTTATTTACCATCAAGTATAAAATAACCGAAAATTATAGTTATTGGCACCTAAAATTGTGTTATTGGTTTTATAATTTCTGTTATTGGCATCCTCTTAAATTATATATGTAATTTAATAGTTTTACTGATTTATTTGGTTAAATTAATAAATTAAACTACCTACTCTTACTATTTTATAGATAGATAGTAGCTACTACTTAGGTATAATTAATAATAATTAGAAAAACACATAGGTATATAAGCACCAAACAAAGTTTAAACTACACCTAACTGTAGAAAAATATACATATTTAGTTTATAATTCTTAATTAAATAACTAATGAACATATTCATTTTGTTGTAAAGATATTTTATAATTTATTATTTAACTACCTATATGCTTCACTTAGGTAACTCATTCTAATATTCATAACATTTTATTTAATCACAATATATAGTACTGTATTGTGGTTAGGAGTCAAATTGATGCAAATTATAAAAAACTAAAATTAGTAGGTACATCTAGCAGCAACAATAATTATACTAAACAACTTTAATAGGCAGGTACCTATTATAATGTAGGTACCTAATAATTTAGTTAAAGTATTTGATTATAATAAGAAGAAATAATAAAATACATTTCAAAGTTTAAAATATTTATTTGGTTATAATTAAAACAGCCTTAGTTTTATCACTCTTTTTAGTCTTAAGATTTTCTCAAATTTAATAGTTAACAATTAAATAAAACACAATTAAATTATTTAAGTTTCATACTTAACAAAATTTAAAAATATTAACAATATAGAACTTAATAAACTAAAAACAATAACATGATATAATTTGCAAAACAAAATTTAAAAATATTAGAAATTTAGAACTTAATAAATTTAAAAATACAAAGTATTTGATTATAATAAGAAGAAATAATAAAATACATTTCAAAGTTTAAAATATTTATTTGGTTATAATTAAAACAGCCTTAGTTTTATCACTCTTTTTAGTCTTAAGATTTTCTCAAATTTAATAGTTAACAATTAAATAAAACACAATTAAATTATTTAAGTTTCATACTTAACAAAATTTAAAAATATTAACAATATAGAACTTAATAAACTAAAAACAATAACATGATTTAATTTGCAAAACAAAATTTAAAAATATTAGAAATTTAGAACTTAATAAATTTAAAAATACAAAGTATTTGATTATAATAAGAAGAAATAATAAAATACATTTCAAAGTTTAAAATATTTTTTTAGTAATAATTAAAACAGTCTTATGTTTTATTATCACTCATTTAAGTCTTAAAATGTTCTCAAATTTAATAGTTAACAAATAATACCTATTACATAAAACACAATTACATGATTTAATTTTCATAATGAAATTTAAAAATATTAACAATTTAGAACTCAATAAACTAAAAAAAACATTGTACCTACCTAGCTTGTCATAACAATAAATATTAAATAAGTAGGTAGTTGGTACATGTAAAAAAAATCTTAATATATTAAATTAAAAATATAAATCACATTGGTGTGCTGGTTAAATTTTTTTGGCAGGAGTTACATATAAATAAAATTGATTCCCCTGATCCTTCATTGCAGATTTCATTTGTATCTAAACATTTTAGATGATAAATGTATGAACAAAACTCACAAGACAAACCATTTTGAACATCATTTAAACTGTGTCCACATCCAAAACAAAGTCCTGTATTTTTATAAATACTAGAAGAACTGGACTTCTTACTACATTCATCTGTGTTTAAGGTCAAAACATCAGAAAAATTGTTTTGTTTTAGAATTTTCAAAATTCCACTAGTGATAGTTTCAACTGGTTTTTTTATTTGAAGCCAATGGTTTAAAAATATTTCTGACCACATTTTTTCTTTTTGTAATGTTTTTAGTTACAGGCACAATTTTAGTTTTAGTTAATTTATTCTCTAGTCTTTGTTTTTTCCTGTTTTCTTTTTGTTCTATAATGTTTCTTTTTGATTGTTCTTTTTTTTCATACATCCTTTGCCACTTATCAGAAGAAATAACAAACGGAACTCTCTCAGTATTTCGCTTACCCTTACGTTCAGGAGTTATTGGCCATATTAGACAAGTGTCAATTGGAGACACCTGAAGTTTTTTTATCTTAGCGCGTGGTGTGATAATTTTGTCTTCGGATTCTTGTAATACATATTTATCTGTTGTAATTGAAGTATCAATATTATTATTTTCAGTTGAAATAACTGCACTAGTACTCTGTTCAACATAAATATCATTTTGATCTACACAAAACATATTACTATTGTGATTGTTGTCATCTAGAAATAGATTATCAATTATAAAACTATCATGGTGATGTAGATTATCAATTATAATATCATCTTGATGTAGATTTTCAATTATAATATCATCTTGATGTAGATTATCAATTATAATATCATCTAGAAATAGATTTTCAATTATAATATCATCTTGATGTAGATTATCAATTATAATATCATCTTGATGTAGATTTTCAATTATAATATCATCTTGATGTAGATTATCAATTATAATATCATCTTGATGTTGAATACAAATTTCACCTTCATTATTTGACTTCTCTTTTAATAAATTGTACACATTAATTAATGCTTGCAATTCTTCAGATATAGGTGTAATTTCTATAGAATCATTAATAGTATTACATTTTGTTACAATTTCTGGACCTATAATATCACACAATTTATCAAAGTTCAAATTATTTTCAGTCAAACAATGCTCATCAACTGAAGCTACTAAATTTTTGCCAAGGCATTTATCAAAATTTATATTATTTGGATTCCATGGATATAGTCCGCAAGCTCTAAACCCATTTTTTAAAATGTCTGGTGTTATGGTTTCTTTAATAACATTTTGTAAAATTGGAGCAAAATCTACTTTAGTTACAGCCGCCATTGAACAATTTTGTTTCCTCCACTCAAATACTCCTCTTTTCCAACCTTCTTTGAGTGGGCGAAAAGCAGCTACGTCGGCTGGTTGTAATATCCTAGTCGAATTAGGGTATAGGCCAACTAAAATAATTTGTAAGTCAGAACAAAGTGTACTAAGTTGATATGTGAGATGACTTTTATGGCCATCAACAAATAAAATTATAGGTAGTTTTATGTTATTCTGTAGTAAAAAAGGATGAAAAATATTTGCAATAAACTCATAGAACGTTTCAGATTTCATCCAACCACTGTCAGACAGACCAATTCCCCAGTTAGTCGGTACTGAGCTCAAAATATTTTGAGGAATTCTTTTGTAATTGTACACAACCATCGGGTGACACATCACTCCAGCTGCACTAAATACAAACATGACGGTTAAATTTTCTTTTGAATTCCCTACTGAGACTTCATATACATCTTTACAACCCCTGGGAGCTAAAACTGCTTTTGTTTTGGGACACAAGGAAAACCCGGTTTCATCACCATTAAAAATTCTTGTTGGATCACTCAATATATCATATAAACCTTCTTCTTTTAAATACTGTTTAATACCTTCAAACCATTTTTTTATATCTTGTTCACTAATACAGGCACTTGCAGCTGTCACATGCTCACTTGTCCTGACAGATATATTTGGATGACGCTTCATGAAAGATTTGTACCATCCAATACCTATAAAAAGAATAATAAATGGTTATAATAAGATAAAAATGTATTTAAAATTTGAATAAAAAATCATTTTTTATTGAAAAATCTAAATAGAATTAAAGCCTGGTTGATTAATAAATGTAAATCGGATAAAAAATTCCAAATTAGATAAGAAAAAAGTCTTATATGAATAAAAAAAAAAATTAATTTGAATAAAAACCATTTTTTTATTGAAAAATTTAAATTGAATAAAAAATCCTTCCTTAAAAATAATCCAAATTAGATTAAAAAAAAGTCCAATTTCAATAAAAAAACTTATTTGAATAAAAAAACAGTTAAGTAAAAAACAATCCTAAATCGGATAAACTATTCTAAATTGGATAAAAAAGTCTAATAGGAATAAAAAAAATAATTTGAATAAAAGACCATTATTTATTGAAATATCTAAATTAAATAAAAAATCCTTGTTGAAAAAAAATCCTAAATCGGATAAAAAAAAGGCTTATATGAATAAAAAACCATTTTTTATTGAAAAATCTAAATAGAATAAAAGCCTGGTTGAATAAAAATCTAAATTAAATAAAAATTCCAAAATTTGGAATTTCTCCAGCTCCCACACCAACATTTTGACTTAAAAAAAAAAACTAAATCTCTACAAACGAAAAAAATTAGATTACAAACCAATAAAAATCAGCTACAAACGAATGGTGAAAAAAAAATTCAAAATTCAAATTTGGGGGAGCTGGGGAGATGTACCTAGCCATAACAACATAATACATTAAGAGGCCGTTCTGGTAGAAGTGAAAAATATCCAACGCTCAATAGATGGCGTTTTGCGCCGTATGCCACCGTCGCGGTAGGCCGTAACCACGCCCATCGTCTACGCGACAAAGTTCGTGCGTCGTAATCGCGGGAGCGGTACATCATTATTTCACGGACGGTTGATTAGAGCGTTTCGCGTTAATACAGTTGACCGTTGCGTAAATTATCGCCTATGTATGTCTTATGTAGGTACTAGCTGCGGTACACAATTCGCGACCTATCTATTAATTAAAGTTCCTGTTTGGTTAAAAATATCAACCAATAAATGAACTATACAAATTATTATACACCATAACTTGATTTATATTTCTAACCCAATTACTTTTTAAATACATATAAAATAATAGTTTCATTACGATTAAATAGATTTTGTAGTAAATATGTCGCGTTTTCTACGTTGTAACTTATTGGTGGCCTGGAGTACTTTTCGTACCATAGTTTGATCTCCTATATAGGTATTAGTACAATGTTTTAAATAGTTATGAATATTATAAAATATATTGATGTAAGTAGGTACCTATCTTTAATTAAAACATAATATAGGAAGTTGATTGTTCTTAGTTGTACATATTATAATATATTTTAAATAAAGACTATAGGTAATTTTATTATTCATATTATTTAATTATCGTTCCAATTTGCAGTATGTAGTATGTACCTATGTAAAAAAAAACCGACTATATACACTTAACATGTTCATCGTTCATAATATATTATATAATCTATATAAATTAAAATTAAATTATGTAAGTACCTACTAATGTACAGAACACTTTTGATTGAGTTATAATAGTTAATTAAA
>NC_042493.1:26763039-26778879 GCF_005508785.2 Acyrthosiphon pisum
AAAAGGTACCATCAAATTCCCCATTCATGGTTGTCTAAGTGGGAAATCGATTAAAATAATTTGTATTCATAAAATTGTTCATATATAATTTTGTTTCAAATACGATTGCAATTGTAACCTCAATTCTCAACAAATAATTTCCAAACATTGTTTTTGGAACAATCAAATTTTCGATTAAACATTAAACCTTATTGCACGGCAATATTTTATGAAACGAGTTTTATCATTAATTGTGAAATTTTAAAACAACTTACAATAAAAATAAAACATTCAAAGCATTTTCAATATAATTTAGGTAATATATTTAATTATTCTACACCCGAGATAAAAATGTTAGATACTAAATTAATTAAATTTAACATAAATAAGTTAGAGCTCATCAGAACGATGTTTCGGATATATGTATACATTATGAAAGGTATACCTATTACCTATACCTATAGAAATTGTGGGTAATAAACGAAAATGAAATATAAGGTTGGTTAATATAATGAAGTGAATTTCTGCAGAGAACTATAATATAGTATTGTATATAATATTATATAATATACGAAATATTTTGTATTTTGTCATCTTGTGCTATAACACGTGTCGGCAATTACTTAATATGATAACAATAATTGCAAATAAGAAAGACCAAATGTCAAAAGCGTACCTACTTATGTAATACACACTACACCGTAAACATAATATAAGACTTGACATGACGAACATGACAATGATTGTATATAATATATACCCACTTAAACAAATATCAGCTATACCTGTATTATGGTATATTATAATTAAAAGTCAATACTAAATAATATACCTATAACAAACTACGTATCTATAATACCCATAATAGTCTATGTATAAATATAAGCCAAGAGGTAATATTATGTGGGCATGCGGTACGCGAAGGTAATAATAGGTAAAGTATAATAGGTAAAGTGTACAGTTATTGGCACCCTTTAGTAAAGTGTATATTTGTTTCCATGATATTTCAGACTTAAACATAGTTGAAACTTCTATTATAATTTTCAATGATTAAGCAAATTGTTATCAATCTTACCTTATGATCATTATATATAAATATTAAATGCTTTTTTTTTTATTTACCATTAAGTATAAAATAACCGAAAATTATAGTTATTGGCACCTAAAATTGTGTTATTGGTTTTATAATTTCTGTTATTGGCATCCTCTTAAATTATATATGTAATTTAATAGTTTTACTGATTTATTTGGTTAAATTAATAAATTAAACTACCTACTCTTACTATTTTATAGATAGATAGTAGCTACTACTTAGGTATAATTAATAATAATTAGAAAAACACATAGGTATATAAGCACCAAACAAAGTTTAAACTACACCTAACTGTAGAAAAATATACATATTTAGTTTATAATTCTTAATTAAATAACTAATGAACATATTCATTTTGTTGTAAAGATATTTTATAATTTATTATTTAACTACCTATATGCTTCACTTAGGTAACTCATTCTAATATTCATAACATTTTATTTAATCACAATATATAGTACTGTATTGTGGTTAGGAGTCAAATTGATGCAAATTATAAAAAACTAAAATTAGTAGGTACATCTAGCAGCAACAATAATTATACTAAACAACTTTAATAGGCAGGTACCTATTATAATGTAGGTACCTAATAATTTAGTTAAAGTATTTGATTATAATAAGAAGAAATAATAAAATACATTTCAAAGTTTAAAATATTTATTTTGTTATAATTAAAACAGCCTTAGTTTTATCACTCTTTTTAGTCTTAAGATTTTCTCAAATTTAATAGTTAACAATTAAATAAAACACAATTAAATTATTTAAGTTTCATACTTAACAAAATTTAAAAATATTAACAATATAGAACTTAATAAACTAAAAACAATAACATGATATAATTTGCAAAACAAAATTTAAAAATATTAGAAATTTAGAACTTAATAAATTTAAAAATACAAAGTATTTGATTATAATAAGAAGAAATAATAAAATACATTTCAAAGTTTAAAATATTTATTTGGTTATAATTAAAACAGCCTTAGTTTTATCACTCTTTTTAGTCTTAAGATTTTCTCAAATGTAATAGTTAACAATTAAATAAAACACAATTAAATTATTTAAGTTTCATACTTAACAAAATTTAAAAATATTAACAATATAGAACTTAATAAACTAAAAACAATAACATGATATAATTTGCAAAACAAAATTTAAAAATATTAGAAATTTAGAACTTAATAAATTTAAAAATACAAAGTATTTGATTATAATAAGAAGAAATAATAAAATACATTTCAAAGTTTAAAATATTTATTTGGTTATAATTAAAACAGCCTTAGTTTTATCACTCTTTTTAGTCTTAAGATTTTCTCAAATTTAATAGTTAACAATTAAATAAAACACAATTAAATTATTTAAGTTTCATACTTAACAAAATTTAAAAATATTAACAATATAGAACTTAATAAACTAAAAACAATAACATGATATAATTTGCAAAACAAAATTTAAAAATATTAGAAATTTAGAACTTAATAAATTTAAAAATACAAAGTATTTGATTATAATAAGAAGGAATAATAAAATACATTTCAAAGTTTAAAATATTTTTTTAGTAATAATTAAAACAGTCTTATGTTTTATTATCACTCATTTAAGTCTTAAAATGTTCTCAAATTTAATAGTTAACAAATAATACCTATTACATAAAACACAATTACATGATTTAATTTTCATAATGAAATTTAAAAATATTAACAATTTAGAACTCAATAAACTAAAAAAAACATTGTACCTACCTAGCTTGTCATAACAATAAATATTAAATAAGTAGGTAGTTGGTACATGTAAAAAAAATCTTAATATATTAAATTAAAAATATAAATCACATTGGTGTGCTGGTTAAATTTTTTTGGCAGGAGTTACATATAAATAAAATTGATTCCCCTGATCCTTCATTGCAGATTTCATTTGTATCTAAACATTTTAGATGATAAATGTATGAACAAAACTCACAAGACAAACCATTTTGAACATCATTTAAACTGTGTCCACATCCAAAACAAAGTCCTGTATTTTTATAAATACTAGAAGAACTGGACTTCTTACTACATTCATCTGTGTTTAAGGTCAAAACATCAGAAAATTGTTTTGTTTTAGAATTTTCAAAAATTCCACTAGTGATAGTTTCAACTGGTTTTTTATTTGAAGCCAATGGTTTAAAAATATTTCTGACCACATTTTTTCTTTTTGTAATGTTTTTAGTTACAGGCACAATTTTAGTTTTAGTTAATTTATTCTCTAGTCTTTGTTTTTTCCTGTTTTCTTTTTGTTCTATAATGTTTCTTTTTGATTGTTCTTTTTTTTCATACATCCTTTGCCACTTATCAGAAGAAATAACAAACGGAACTCTCTCAGTATTTCGCTTACCCTTACGTTCAGGAGTTATTGGCCATATTAGACAAGTGTCAATTGGAGACACCTGAAGTTTTTTTATCTTAGCGCGTGGTGTGATAATTTTGTCTTCGGATTCTTGTAATACATATTTATCTGTTGTAATTGAAGTATCAATATTATTATTTTCAGGTGAAATAACTGCACTAGTACTCTGTTCAACATAAATATCATTTTGATCTACACAAAACATATTACTATTGTGATTGTTGTCATCTAGAAATAGATTATCAATTATAAAACTATCATGGTGATGTAGATTATCAATTATAATATCATCTTGATGTAGATTTTCAATTATAATATCATCTTGATGTAGATTATCAATTATAATATCATCTTGATGTAGATTTTCAATTATAATATCATCTTGATGTAGATTATCAATTATAATATCATCTTGATGTTGAATACAAATTTCACCTTCATTATTTGACTTCTCTTTTAATAAATTGTACACATTAATTAATGCTTGCAATTCTTCAGATATAGGTGTAATTTCTATAGAATCATTAATAGTATTACATTTTGTTACAATTTCTGGACCTATAATATCACACAATTTATCAAAGTTCAAATTATTTTCAGTCAAACAATGCTCATCAACTGAAGCTACTAAATTTTTGCCAAGGCATTTATCAAAATTTATATTATTTGGATTCCATGGATATAGTCCGCAAGCTCTAAACCCATTTTTTAAAATGTCTGGTGTTATGGTTTCTTTAATAACATTTTGTAAAATTGGAGCAAAATCTACTTTAGTTACAGCCGCCATTGAACAATTTTGTTTCCTCCACTCAAATACTCCTCTTTTCCAACCTTCTTTGAGTGGGCGAAAAGCAGCTACGTCGGCTGGTTGTAATATCCTAGTCGAATTAGGGTATAGGGCAACTAAAATAATTTGTAAGTCAGAACAAAGTGTACTAAGTTGATATGTGAGATGACTTTTATGGCCATCAACAAATAAAATTACAGGTAGTTTTATGTTATTCTGTAGTAAAAAAGGATGAAAAATATTTGCAATAAACTCATAGAACGTTTCAGATTTCATCCAACCACTGTCAGACAGACCAATTCCCCAGTTAGTCGGTACTGAGCTCAAAATATTTTGAGGAATTCTTTTGTAATTGTACACAACCATCGGGTGACACATCACTCCAGCTGCACTAAATACAAACATGACGGTTAAATTTTCTTTTGAATTCCCTACTGAGACTTCATATACATCTTTACAACCCCTGGGAGCTAAAACTGCTT
Source organism: Acyrthosiphon pisum (assembly GCF_005508785.2). Classification (NCBI taxonomy): domain Eukaryota; kingdom Metazoa; phylum Arthropoda; class Insecta; order Hemiptera; family Aphididae; genus Acyrthosiphon; species Acyrthosiphon pisum. The sequence continues at coordinate 26,767,763 of NC_042493.1, forward strand.
TTGTTTTGGGACACAAGGAAAACCCGGTTTCATCACCATTAAAAATTCTTGTTGGATCACTCAATATATCATATAAACCTTCTTCTTTTAAATACTGTTTAATACCTTCAAACCATTTTTTTATATCTTGTTCACTAATACAGGCACTTGCAGCTGTCACATGCTCACTTGTCCTGACAGATATATTTGGATGACGCTTCATGAAAGATTTGTACCATCCAATACCTATAAAAAGAATAATAAATGATTATAATAAGATAAAAATGTATTTAACGTAACAAAATTACCAGGATAGTTATTTTTAAAAATAGTAGTTCGCTTGTTTTTGTCAAGATATTGTTTCACACTAATTAAAACATCATCTTTTCTTTGAGGAAATCCTTTCCGACTACTTTCCAGTATCCATTTTTCTAATGTTTTTTCTTCTTCCTCAGATAATACAGGAGCTGGTCCACATGATACTTTTTGATCAGGATTTTTTAGTCTGTATTGTAATGTAGATCTTGATACAGAAAACTTTTTTGCTGCGAACTTTTTTGACAAGCCTTCATTGACTACTGCTTCAACAGCAGCAGTCAAATTTGACTGAGAAAAATTTTCCCTTTTTTTTGGCATTTCTATAAATATCAATAATAGGTACATCATTGTTTAAGAATAAGTAATATTTAATGACCAGTCAAGTTAAGTTTTACTCAGGTTCTATACTTTGTAAAGTAAGTGCCAATAAATAAATTAATACGTTTTATGTCAATTTCAATAATTGGCACCCTATGCCAATAACAAAAAATTCAATTATGTACATATCAGTTATTGGCATACCAATTTCTCTCAAAAATAATAAAAATAAATTATTGAATATTGTATTGATTGATGAAAAATGTTCTTAAGAACTAAAATATACATTATTCTATTACTTAGAGTAGTTATAACTAAATTAAGAGCTTATTTCCTAAGTATAGTCTACTAATAAAAACAGTAAATTCTTACCAAATATTCGAGATCTCTGAGACGACTGAAAACTTTGATAATAACTAAATTAACGATACATTATTATCATCGGGAACACTTGATTACACGACATGATCAGTTTAGCCAGATATATAAAAAAAAAAATCATTTAAGAGTCAAAATGCTGACTAATTAAAAATAAAACACTTTCGTAGTGCCAATAACTATACCAGTGCCAATAATTGTACACTTTACCCTATACTTTGAAAACAATATTTTTGAAAACCTAAGTTCACTTGTGGTGGCTTGTACAGCAAATAGGGGATATTTTCGATTTTAATGTCCGAGCGAGCGTAGCGAGCGAGTGGCCAAGCTGGTAATAAACGTATACTTTAAAAACAATATTTTTGAAAACCTAAGTTCTCCCGTGGTAAATAACATATTTTAGAAAAACAAATTTTACAAAATTTTCTTGAAACCTACATTACAATTGTTAAAATCTTCGTTTATCAAAAAAAAATAACAAAAAAACGACAATCTTCGACAAGTTTCGAACGCCGACACACAGGGGTCCGTAGGCCAGTGATACTACCACTGCGCAACTGTTTTACATACAATTTTTAAGCATTATAGGTATTTAAGGGTTATTACATAAAGTTAAAACTTCAATTAGCTATAACTTCGAAACTAAGTCCGAGCCCCAAATTCTGATTTCACCAACATTTTTTTTACCCAAAAAATTACTAAGTCCCCCCAAAAAAAACACAAAAAAAAGGGTGTCCCGTAAAGTAGAAAAGTTCCCGATGGCGATATTCATAAGTGGCCTGCATTCCGTGATCAGTTCCTCGCGGTAATGTCTCAATTTCCGGATATACCCGGCATTGAGCGGTTTTATCATTTGCGCAGCTGCGTTCACGGAACCGCTGACGACGTTATACTAAGGCTCTACATAGAATGGGTATGCTATGCCACCATTTTGCGACTCATTTATCAATGATAAAATGATAAAATAAAGGGGGAGAAATTCAAATTCACATAACATTATTAGTCGCAAAATGGCGGCGTAGCATACCTGTATCTATAGTGCCCTAGTTATACGTGGCATATTGGTTTCGGGCGCTACATTCACCGTAGCTTGGTCCGCATTAGTATCACGTTACGACAAGCCGCGTGTAGTCGCAGGGTCTTTCGTCGACCAATTGCTGCAAGTACCTGTGTCGTCTGTGAATAGTCTGTCGGACTTGAATAAATTTATGTCGGTGTTTGGTGAAGGTATTTCAGTCCTTACCGCATTACAGGTTCCAGATTTAGGCGATTTTATTTTATTTTCACTGGCATCACGGTGTCTTTCGCCGTCGTGTCGCACGTTGTTTGAGTCAGAAACGACAGGTGATTTTCCCACAGTGAATGACCTGCTCACGTTTATTAAAGCGCGTATTGCTATTCTCGAGCGCGTACAGGGTGTCGCCGGTAAACAGGTCGCGCTAGCGTCCCGTCCTAAGGACCGATCGTCTGCGCCGTCAAAGTGGTCACGTAAAGAGGATCGACCATCGCCGACATCATTAGTCTCAGCTGTGCAAGTACCGGCGCCGTCGCCGCACACATTGTCGTGTCAATACTGCAATAATTCACATGCACTCGACGTGTGCCGTAAATTTAGTGCACTGCCGGCGGATGAACGTACGAAGTGGGCGTGTTTAAATACATTTGTTTTTCGTGTCTCAGTCCCGATCATTGGGCCCCTCGTTGTAAGGCGCCCGCAAAATGTGCAATTTGTTCACGCCGTCATCATAGTTTGTTACATCCGAATGTTAGAAACGATGCGCCGTCATCGGAGGCGGAATCATCTGCCACCCCCACATCACTATTATCCGGGCTCGGGTCTCCGTCCATCGTGCTTGGCACGGCGTTAGTCTATATACGCGACCGTTCTGGAAGCTTCCAAGTGGCCCGCGCTTTGATTGACTCGGCGTCACAAATAAACGCAATTTCACTGCCATGCGCGAAGCGGCTAGGTCTCCGTTGGTCAACTTGGTCGGCCCCAATTTCGGGTTTAGCCGGTGTGCCGGTAGTTACGGTACAAGGACGAGTTGATTGCCATGTTGTGCCGCGCTATGCGTCCGATCCAACTCTAGCGTTCGAGTCATGGGTTCTACCGTCTATAAACGGTGACCTCCCGCCATAGGCGTAATCTGGGGTAAAATCTTGGGGGGGCAGTTTATGGTCCAACTAAAATTATATAAGGTAGGTTGGAAAATGGTGGCTTTTCTTCTCTCAATAAATAAATAAATAAATAAATCAGTAAGTATTATATTTATTAGTTACTAGTTAGTAATAGACAACGTTAAAATATTATAAATGAATAAACAACAATATAATTTAGTAATTTTATTTCAATACAAGCCGTCGACCACGAATTGGTGCACCTTCGTCAAATTCATTTATTACTTGATCAAAATCAACTTCTCTATCTCTTTCAATGTAGAGAGTAGCGATACTACTCAGTCTTGTTTGGCCCATAGTAAGCCGTAGATATGTTTTTAGTTTCTTCAACGAAGAGAAACTTCTTTCATTTGAAGCTGTGTTTGTAGGTATTGACAAAAATATAGTTAAACATTCGCTATAATTTTCAAATCCACCTTTCAAATTATTTTTCTTAAAAAAATCTATTCTATTTTCCAATGAATCTTTTATTTCACTCTTTTTTAACATTTTATTTAAAATAGACAGCTCTCCTTTTAATTCTACTTCGGTTAAACTGTATGTTGTACATACTTTTTTAATAACGTCATTCGATGGGTTTTCTTCACATAGTACATCATATAATGCTTGTAGGATATCAAGATCATTTTCAGAAAAACGATTTGATATATCGTTAGTTAATAAATCTAAAAGAGGGAAGAAAAAGTTAATTTTAAAATAGTGTTGAACATCTTGGTAAACTGCTTGTTTGGCTCCTCCACCGTGTCTATTTGGAACTTTGGACATTCTAGGAATTTTAGGAGGATCTAATTTATTTTGATCACAAACAGTTTTTGAAAGTATCCATAATTCATTAAATTTTGAATCACACCTATAATCCTTTAAAGACTCAATTGTATGCATAGCCATATCTTTAACAGTTGCATAGTTATTTTTTGGTGACTGTAAATATAAATTTAATACATTAGTCAAACCTAAAATTTCCCTAAGAACATGGAGACAAAATATAAACTCAAAGTTCTTGACACATCGTGAAAGTGAAGCTGCATCAGAACCAGAATGTGTATCTATGCTTTCTATTTCCAAAAGAGTTTGAAATATAGTCTCCAGATTTTCAAGAACAGATTTTATAGCTTCAATCCTACAATTCCAACGAGTATCACTGAGTGATTTTAATGTTTTTTTTTTTATGTTTTTTAAATCTTCTTGCACTTTTTGATTGTCAATATTTGAATGATCTGGAATTGTTTTATTTTCTGCATTTGATTCTTGTACTTTTTTGAAAATAGCATATCTTTTTGAAGATGTCTTTATAAAATTATGAAGAGTTGATAAAGTTCCAAAAGTATTTCTTACCATTGGTACAGACTTAGCTAAATCAACTAAACATAGATTGAGTATATGTGCATAACAATGCACATATAGTGCTGATGGATTTTCTTCTTTTATTCTACTTTGCACGCCACTGTAGGATCCTCTCATCGACGCAGCACCATCATAGCATTGACCTCTAACATTATTTAAATCTATTCCACAAGAATTTAATACATTTTTAATTAGATTAGTTAAAGCTAACCCATCAGTTGTATTTGTTTTATAAAAACCTAAAAATACTTCATGTGGGACAAAATGTTGATCAACGTATCGGATATAAATAGAAACTTGTTCATGATAACTCAAATCTTGAGTTTCATCCACCAAAATACTGTAAAAGCCATTACTTTGAATATCTTTTATGATGGATTTTTTAATGCTATCTGCCATATATTTTAAAAATAAATTTTGGTATTCAGGATTTGTATAGGTAAATAACATTTCTTTTTCGATATAATATTTATGAATAATTGCATTATCGTGTGCTCTCAATTTTAAAAGTTCGAGAAAATTTCCACAATTTGTTGACATTTCTGTTTCATTGTGTCCTCTCATTGCTATACCTTGTCTTGCACAGAACAAAAGGGTTTTTAATAGACATCTAATATATTCTCGGTTCTGAGTTACAGAATTCTTATGTGCTAAATTCAATTCAGAAATCACTGATCCATTCTTTTTAGAAAACGTATAACTTGACAATTTGCATGTAGACTCTTTGTGTGCATTACATTTTTGGTGTTGAGTAAATTTCTCTATTCCTTTCTTCCAATTTTTAAAACCAACATTAGTGAAAGTTTTTTCTGCATTTTTCGATGGAAATACTCTACAATTGAAACAAAAAGCTGCTTGTAAATGCTCACTGAACTCAATCCATGGGAATTGGCTATACCATTCAGTTCTAAATGATCTACCATTTATCTTGATAAATTCAACATCTATTGGTTGGTAAGGACCATAATTTTCAATAAATAATGTAAATGCTGCTGATGTTTTACTAGCAGGATCACGCACTGGTATATCATTAGCCATACAATTACCATCTATTTAAAATAACAATAATAATAATAATAATAATATAAGATAATTCTTGTTTCTGAGGTTAGTAATGTATAATATTAATTGAATATTTATAATGTTAAAATTATTAAATTTAAAATAATAATAAATAAGCAACAATCTACTTTCTATATATCCTTAAACCCTTAGTAATTAATTTACATGCAAAACTAATTAATATATTATTAACTGTTATATAAATATTTATTTATATAATATACAATATACCTATATAATTAATTGTTTTTAAATTGTATTAACTTACTTTATTAACTTGATTTATTTGATCAATGATTAATGAATAATTATAATTAATTAACACATAAATCATAGACAACAATATTAACACAATACACAAACATAGAGTTTTTGGGACTAACTAATAAACAAAAACATCAAATTATCTGAGATTATCAGTATTTTTTTTAACTGTACCATAAAATTCATAAATATTTAAATGTTAAAATAATACACTTTTGAATAACATAAATTAATATCAAATATTACCAAGGTACCTACCTTCTAAAATATTGTCAATTCCTTGAGAATTTGATACTTCTGTCAATGTATTTTTCTGACTGGTATGATCTAAAAACAAGATAATATAATATTAGGCATAATATTATTTAATTTATAATTTATATAATTTAATTATATTGAATACCTTCTAAAATATTATTTATTTCTTGAGAAACTGATTTAGTGGCTATTGGTAAACTTGTTTGATTGGTCTGATCTATAAAAAATGTTTATAACACAAATAAAAAATGATAAAGTAATAATAAATTGACATTTTGACTTACCATTATTACCTGATACTTTTATAAAAAAGTCACCAATGTTTTTTCTTTTCATATTTGTAAAAATTAAAAATACAATAACAAATATTAAATAACAATTGTATACTTATTTCAATATTTGTATATCAATTATCAAATCAAACAACTAATTCGACAACATTAGAACAATTCTTCCAAAATCCAAAATAAAACAATATAATGATAAGCACTGTCTGAAAAATGATAAGAGTGTTTTACGGCGGTTACCACTCTTACTCTGTGGCAATGCGGCATAGACCTGAAGTTAGGTCTTTGCAATGCGGGCATAAGTAATTTACAATTTTTTTTCTTACATTGGCGTCACTGCTGGATTACTAGTATGGTTTAAACATCCTTATCATTTTTAACTATTTTGGAAAATTTGGCCCCAAATACAAATTTAAATTAAACTTATGACAGGGGGGGGCAAAAAGACACTATTGCCCCCTCAATGAAATATCTGGGGGGGCAGTTGCCCACCCTTGCCCCCAGATTACGCCTATGCCTCCCGCGGCATTCATTGGAACCGTCCGTACGGGACAAGTTTTCGCACTTGGCGCTAGCGGACCCAGACTTCCATATCGCCGCGCCGGTAGATTTATTATTAGGCGCAGACCTGTTTTCATCTATTGTTGACGGGCGTCAGGTTGTTGTGGATAACTCGTTGCCGGCTGCCTTCAGTTCGTGTTTCGGGTGGATCCTCATTGGTTCAGTGTCGCCGTCGGATATATTGATCCCGAAAACAACTGTTGTGTCCCTACTCACATCCGTAGAACAATTAGTCAACCGTTTTTAGCACGTCGAAGAGCCCGACGTAGCCACGTTGAGATTTACCCACGCCGGAAAATGCAAAATTGCATTTCGTGATAATGTTGTCCGGGACGAGTCCGGCCGTTTTTCAGTACCATTGCCATTTCGTGTGCCGTTGCATGATCATTTATTTCCTGGGTCTCGGGCGGTCGCGGCCAAACGGTTCGAGCATCTCGAACGTAAGTTGAGTTCAAACGATCAAATGCACACGAAGTATAACAACTTCATGTCGGAATATTTGTCACTCGGACACATGTCAGTGGCGTCCACGCCTGGCCGGTATTTTATTCCGCATCATGCCGTGTGTGGCGCCGACGAAAAGTTTCGAGTAGTATTCGACGCATCTGCTTCGGTCGCTGATGGCTCGTCATTAAACTCATCACTATTCGCGGGGCCTAAGTTACAGCAGGACATCGTGTAGTTTCAAAACCAGCCATAACCGTTTTTTGAAATTTTTTAGGAACAACAAAAAACGAAAAAGACCTTAAAATTTGACTCTATAAATTTGTTATAAATATGAGTTATAAATAAGGTTTGGAAATGTATACATATTGTGTATGAATAGGTGTTTTATAAAAATATTATTACCAGAGTTATTAACATTACTAGTTTCAAAATGGCTGATTTTGTTCCCAATTTCATTATATGGCTGGTTTTGAAGCCACATTATTTCTAAAGAAGAAAATTTTAAAATACATTGTTATTTTTGAAGAAACTTATTAGTTAAAATATCAGAAGAAATGGTCCTTATATGTAGCTCTTCATCAATTGTGATATAGGAAACAACACTACGAAGCCAATCTGATCCCTATGGATTCAATATCATGACGTGTTTTATATAAAATATTTAAATAATATTTATTTTATCATATAGATTGATATAACTAACTACATGCTACATACTAACTACTAGCTACATGCTACAAATTACAATACAATAATTATCTAATTGTGCTTACGTTCTGTAGTTTGGTATTGGACGTGTATGTGTATGCAACCCATCATTAGGTTAATGTTTTTATATTAAAATTTAAAATAAATGTTACTATACTCCGTTCGCCGAGAGAGCGCAAGTCGGCGGCGACCAAAACTCGTCGTAGTCGGCGCATCTCCCACCAACGCCGCTCCCACCGACGGATGATTAGCTCACATCGTCAACCGTCGCGCGTCGCGACTCGTAATTCGATAACAGACGATAGCGTTCGGTAGTTTACGACGGCATACGACCAGTCGACTTGGTGGGAGAAATTAGACCTCGAAACCGCGGAGCGACATCATTTGGATGCGCGGGCAACTTGCGCTCTCTCGGTGCCCTGACTATAAAACACTGTTAAAAGATTGCAAACTAAGTATGTATTGTAAAATATAAATTGAATAAAAAATTAATATTAAGTATAAAACATTAAAACATGTTTATTGACTATTGATTTATGTATTTTAAGATATATATATATTGAAAATAAATTTAATAATATACTTATATATACCTATATAATATATACTTATACTTTTATATACCTTTTTTTTTTTTTTTTTTTTTCCATGTTTGAACCGACGGCGCCGCGGGAATTGCTTTCGCATTACTTCCGCGACGCCGCCATCGTTTATTTGAAAAATCAAATTTATACATACATACATGGGGGGGTTGACGGGACATTTCCCCGACTAACCGCCCCCTTAATACATTACATTTCATATAAATTACATACAAAAGAAAAATCATATCCGGTGCTTCATGTTGGCGGGCCGACCGGAGTCCGCCGCCCTTGCGATCCCGTTCTTGTCCGTGTTGGCAGGCCGACCGGAGTCCGCCGCCCTAGATATCCCGTACTTGTCCGTATTGGCAGGCCGACCGGAGTCCGCCGCCCTTGCGATCTCGTGCTATCCGTAACCAGTCCAGTGTGTGTGCGTCATATTGCAGCCTCCTTGCCGAGGTGGTTGAGCCGCGATGCCGTGATCGTCGTCCCTCCCGTGGTGTCACAGGTGGGGGGATGAAGAACGTGGTCGGTGACACCTCCGACGTTTCGATTGCGAAATGTGGGGTGATCGTTGACCGTTCTTCATCGAGTTTCCCGAAAGCGGGTTGAGCTGGCCCCCTAGTCGAGTGCTCTCAACCTGTTGAGTCGTGCCAGGTCGTCGGCTTGATCTTCTCTCTCATCCTGTTCCTTGGTGGACATGATGGATTCGATCATTGTGATGAGTTCTTGTCTGTTGATTTTGACTTGCTCCATCAGTCGGAGCTTTGCGGCTGGATCATCTGGCATTGCGTCCGTCGATGGTCCACAGAGGATCTCTTCGACGTCCGCCGCGGTCGGAGGTCGTCTCAGAATTTCGGACAAGCGTGTTCGATCGTCTTCCCACCTCGGGCAGATGAACAGAGTGTGTTCGGCAGTGTCGTCGGGGTCCACGTAGTAGACGCAGTAGCTGTCCTCTGATCTTGTGAACCTATACAGGCTGCTCTTGAAGCATCCGTGGCCGGAAAGCGCCTGAGTCAGCCGGTACGTGAGATTCAGCGGAGGCTTGGCTAGCCAACGGCTGACGTTAGGGATGAGCCTGCGCGTCCACCTTGCGTTTTTCGACCGGTCCCACCGAGCTTGCCAGGCTGCAATGCTGATTGCTCTTTCCTGATTCTTCAGCGTGTTGGTGGGCGTTTCGTCCGCCTGATCGTCCAGTCGTGTTCTGATCCTGGCCCTCTCGGTTGCTAGCAGATCTGCTGGTAGCATTGAAGCGAGTATGGACGAGGTTTCTGCAGGACGGTGCAGTAAGCACGTATGGTGCGGAGTGCGACTGTCCTCTGGGCCCTTGCCATTGCCAGTCGATTTTTGGCGGTTTTCGTCCCTCGGGCGGCCCAGACGGGGGAGGCGTATAGCATCTTGCTATTTGCCACTGACCCGAGTAGACCCGAGAGACCAGCGCCGATTGGGAAGCCTTGAGGGAAGCCTGTTGCACGTGTTTTGTGAAGGACAGCCGCGTGTCGAGCTCCACGCCGAGGTACCGCATGGACGGTTTGATTGGGATCGCGTGACCTTCTACGAACAGCTCAGGCTCGTCGTAGACGTTCTTTCTCGTTAGGACAACGGCCTCGGTTTTCGCAGGTGCTAGCTTGAGTCCGTTGCTTGTCATCCAGTCTGAAACCTTTTCCAACACTGGATTCAGCAAGGTTGATGCTGCTTCTCCTTTGCGGGCGATGCCTAGGACACACAAGTCGTCGGCGAAAGCCACTAGCTGGACGCCCGACGGCATCTCCGTATCCAGGAGTCTGTCGTAGAACGCGTTCCATAGGGCTGGTCCGAGGACCGAGCCCTGCGGGACACCGCACGTGACGTTCCTGCTGAGCAGCGACTGGCCGACCAGGAGTTTTCTACCGTCCAAGTACGATCGTATGATGTTGTTCAAATATGATGGGGTCTGACTTGCTCGTAACGCAGCGTCGATTCTCCTCCAAGGCGCGGTGTTAAACGCGTTTTTCACATCTAACGAGACGGCCACGCATATGTCCCGATGCTGTACAGCGCCGGTGGCCGCGCCGTGGGCGGCTTGGAGCACTCGCTCGATTGCGTCAACGGTCGACCTGCCGTTGCGGAAGCCGTACTGGTTTTCCGATCGCTGACCCGAGTCATCGAGATGTTGGTTGAGTCTGCCGAGCACCAGGCGCTCTAGCAGCTTGCCTGCCGAGTCGAGCATACATAGCGGCCTGAAGCTCGATGGTTCGTCAATTGGCTTGCCGGATCCTTTGTGGAGGAGCACCAGTCTGGGCCGTCTTCCAACGTGCAGAAACTCCCTGCGAACCAGGCACGCGTTGAACGTTTTTTGTAGAACCCAAGGACGGAGTCGCGCTACGTGAAGTAGACCTCGTTGGGTATGCCATCGGGCCCAGTAGCCTTACCCGCTGGTAGTCTTCTACAGGCC
>NC_042493.1:26778929-26779184 GCF_005508785.2 Acyrthosiphon pisum
TGTAAACAACTTAAACAGGAAAAGACCTCGTAGGCAGACCGAAGCAGCGTTGGATTGATGCAGTCAAAAGAGATATCCAGGTGTTAAGACCAGATTGGCATGGAGACCTAATGCATGCATATAATAGAGAAGAGTGGAAGAATTTGATATTGGCAGCAAAGGGCCTAAATGGCCTATAATGCTATAAAAAAAAAAAAAAAAAAGGTATGCAAAGACAAACTGAAATGCATCGTGACCTTAGTCCTGTGATCCAGT
>NC_042493.1:26779284-26786473 GCF_005508785.2 Acyrthosiphon pisum
AAGCGTTCATTAAGCTCAGCCACAAACCTGGAGAAATTAAGCAAAAATGTTATTAATTTAAGCATTAAGCTAGTAGTCATAAATCTAAAATAGTAAAATGCATACATAAAGTCATAAAATTAAAAATAGTAAAATAGTTGATAAGTTATTTATTTATTTATTTTAATATTTTTACCTGTCAATTATCACATATAAAATATCTTTTTTTAAATTTTGTGGATCAGTTAGTTTTAATGAAGATTTTCCAATCGTGGACTCGACATAGAATTCATCTAGTTTTCTGTTATAACATTGAGATCTTCTAGAACGATTATTCCTTACATCCTCTTCAATATTAATTTGGTTTTTGGTTGCATATACAATAGCTTTCTCATGCATTTTTTTAAAAGCAGTATCACTTCTCAAAATTAAAAGTTCATGTTTTGTAGAATTAACAAGATTAATAGCTGCAGACAGTAATATTGATGCATTTTGAAATTCACAAGAAGCAGAATGAATAGTTTTTAATACTTTCTTCATTAAAATCAACATTATTATAAAATTATAAGAAGATATTTCATCAAGTAATCCTGCCGCTCTAGCAGTTTGATCTCCTTTAGTAGTTAGTATACATAAAACTTCTCTTATCTCAGTGTAACGGTTTTGTATTTTATCTAACGATGTGTACCAATATGACCAACGAGTTTCTACAAGCCGTTCTAAATTAAGAACTTTGATATTTTTTAGTTTTTGCGCTTGTATAAAGAGTTCATATCTTGTACTACCATTCATAAGAAATTTGTATAGATCCTGGACAGTTTTAAAAAAGTTGACTACCGATTGAACATTTTGAATAGTATTTATGAGACAAAGATTAAGTCTGTGAGCATAGCAATGGATATATACAGCATGTGGTATAACATTTGATATCCTTTGCTGTACCCCTGTATATTTGCCACTCATTACCGATGCCCCATCGTAACACTGGCCTACACATCTGTTAATATCCAAATTATTATCTGCTAATATTTTGAAAATTTCTTGAGCTAAATGCTGTGCATCACACTTTTTCATATGGAAACAGCCTAAAGCCTTTTCATGGATATTAAAACTTTCATCAATAAATCGAATAATAAAACTCATTTGTTCTATTTTACCAGCATCTTTAGTTTCATCAACTAATATCGAATAAGCTTTAATGTTGGACATTTTTTTCAAAATATTTTCTACTGTACATTTAGCAAGTACACTGATTAAGTCATTTTGATACTCATGTGAAGTATAGTGACCATATCTTGATTGCAATTTCGCTTTAATTTTTTCATCACCAAAGGTCTCAAGTATTTCAATAAAATTGCCTTTATTTTCTGACTCATTTGTCTCATTTTTTCCACGAAAAGCAAGGCCTTGCTTTGCCAAATATAGAGTACTTTTTAATAAAAAATAAACGTGTTGCCGATTTTCATTAACTTCCTGTATTCTTGAATGAACTAATAAATTACTAATAGATCTGTTTTCATTCTTTTTTACATTCAAATACATAGACCATTTTTCATAACAAGCCATATGTCTTTCACTAGCTAAATGTTTCTTATAACATTCATTTTGTTTTCTCCAACATCTAAATCCCTTATCAACAAATACAATACACCCTGATGTTTCACTAGTGAAACACTTATTCACAGGAAAATTGACAGGGCCAAAATGTCTGCATACAAAACAATATACCATATCTTTCAAAACTGAATATTCAATCCAGTTATATAGTCTATAATTACATGAATTAAATGCTCTTTTCTGCTCATTTTTTGGAAAATATGGAAGTACTGGCTGTCTAGGATTATCATCTTTAGTAATAGATATGTCACATATCTATAGAAATCATAAAAGTTAATAATTTAATGTAAAACACTTATTTATATATAAAAAAAGAGTTGCAATAATCTATGACAACAGTTATACCTGATAATCATCAACCAAATTTGAATTATTTTGATTTTTAACTTCTGAATCAGGCATAATTGAGGCATAATTAGAATGATTGTCATCAACTCTTTTATCATCATTCAAAGCATCTGATACAATATTAAAATCCTGTCCAAATAATTGAAAAATATAATAATATATGGATTATAGATAAGTAGATTCCCTGTTTTAGGACAAAAAGTAAAGGTTACCTCTAAATTATTAGTCAACTTGGTATTATTTTGATTTTTAACTTCTAAATCATTAATTGAGGCATAATTAGAATAATCGTCATCAACTCTTTTATCATCATTCAAAGCATCTGATACAATATTAAAATCCTGTCCAAATAATTGAAAAATATAATAATATATGGATTATAGATAAGTAGATTCCCTGTTTTAGGACAAAAAGTAAAGGTTACCTCTAAATTATTAGTCAACTTGGTATTATTTTGATTTTTAACTTCTAAATCATTAATTGAGGCATAATTAGAATAATCGTCATCAACTCTTTTATCATCATTCAAAGCATCTGATACAATATTAAAATCCTGTCCAAATAATTGAAAAATATAATAATATATGGATTATAGATAAGTAGATTCCCTGTTTTAGGACAAAAAGTAAAGGTTACCTCTAAATTATTAGTCAACTTGGTATTATTTTGATTTTTAACTTCTAAATCATTAATTGAGGCATAATTAGAATAATCGTCATCAACTCTTTTATCATCATTCAAAGCATCTGATACAATATTAAAATCCTGTCCAAATAATTGAAAAATATAATAATATATGGATTATAGATAAGTAGACTCCCTGTTTTAGGACAAAAAGTAAAGGTTACCTCTAAATTATTAGTCAACTTGGTATTATTTTGATTTTTAACTTCTAAATCATTAATTGAGGCATAATTAGAATAATTGTCATCAACTCTTTTATCATCTTTCAAACCATCTGATCCTGATACAATATTAAAATCCTGTCCAAATAATGGAAAAATATAATTACACTTTAAAATAGTTATCTTATATAATTCAAAGTTTATACAGCTATACTCAATTAATTATAATAAGGTCTCAATATAAATTATGGAGAGTAAATTATTATACAAATAATAATAAAGTAATAAATAAATTACAACCAAAATTAAATTCACAATAATAGATAGATAGATTACAATTTATAGGTAAGTAGATTCATTAATTTATCACAGTATAGAAAGTATAGGTTAGAATCACTTACTTGATTTACTGCAATATTTGTTTTAATTTTAATTTCGTTTTTTGAAAACATGTCGGCAATTTTTTGACAGGAAGTGGAGATTTCAAATAATTTTTTTTTATTTGTATCTTTCATCCTAGCTGCACCACTTTTCCTTTTATTATTATTTTTATTTATATCCATTTTAACTACACTACTACAACAGTAACTAGTAAGTATATAACTTATGAAATATAAAAATATAATTAGTAATTATTAGTAAATAACATGATAATGAAATATATATTAATTAAAAATCAAAACTATATAAACAATAAACATTAAACATATTATCTCATGTCTCATAAGTCATCGATTAATTATAGAACAATAATTAATGATATTTTGATTTAATGAAATACGATAACAACTATGTGATAATGCATGCTGTGATAACAGTAACAACTAATAACCGTTCATACATTCTGTGTGTATAGTAAAGATATTTTTTGATAAAATAGATGCATAATATTATTATGTCTTGTGTCTATCAGTAACCATTTACCATTTACACATATTTGTGTGCGCCAATGGATAAAGTGATCCCGATATCAATTTATCAATTATAAAATTAAAGAACACAATATTATAATATTATTTATGATAATCATCATTATCAGTGAATAGCTGCGGTGCATGCACAATTAATGACTGGCAAACCGAAGGCCATAGTATTAATGATGCCTAGGCCAATTGTGGACAACAAAATTACAGGGTGTGCGAGTGCACACCCTGCCCCCCCCCCCCCAAATGGCGCCCCTGACACAGGCAGTTATAGCATGCAATTTTTACTAATAAATAATAAGTTAAATAATAATACCTGTGATTTTTTTGCTAAGTCCATAATTAAATAAGTACTTAGTACTATATAGACATATAGTGTACAGTATTTTTGACAGTCTAGTACAGATTTGAAGCCTGAAGGATTGTACAATATTATATTATATCAAATACTATATACGATCGTGTATAGTATTTGATTATATTATAATTATTTTATATTCATCATCATATTATAATCATTATAATATGATGATGAATATAAAATAATAAATGAATAAATTCAATTTCTGTTGTCATAGAACTTGCAGTGTAGGGTACGCCTTATCAATGTATTTGTAGTCTCACACTATCGCAGTCTATACTTATATGTAAATAAATTATATATATGACATATTATACATATACATAAACTTATAGTCTTATCACAATATCGCAGTCTAATCTCGCAAAGGTATGAAATGTGATTTGGCTTAAATAATGATAACGGCATATCGAAGAGCCACCGTGACACGATTTAAAATTACGCTCCCCGACTATAGGTATTTTTATATTTATACATACCAACTAAACAAATAAATATTAATACAATTTTGCATAAGTACATACTGTACATTTGTACACGTCTTGTACAATAATAATGTATAATATGTTTATGTTAAATTGATAATACTAAATAAATGAATTGATTAACTATGTTAGATACACAGATTTAGATAATAATTATTATTATCTGTATCAGCCTGCAGTAGCAGGCTGTGGTTAGATGATTTACTATCAATTAATATATTAGCATAGAACATGAACTAAGATAATTATCTTAGTTCATGGCATAGAACAATAATATTAATATTACCTATTATCACAATATACCGTGACCGTAAACGAAAAGCCGCATTTTCGCAGTTATCAGTGTTATCACTTTTATTTAGTTTTAGTATAATCTTACATTAATATTTAATTGTTATAAAATACAATGTTTTAAATACAATTTCGTTTTCGCCGAGTTGGAATCACCAAACTTTAATTTGTAGCAAACATAAGTAAGTAAAATTCAGTATCTCGTTATTTAGTTAGTAATACTAATAGGTTCATTTTAATGTACCTATAGACATAGGATAATATTATCAAGTTTAGTAAATTTAGTTATAATCTGTAAGAAGTTATAAATAAAATAACATGTTTAATCACATTTTTTCTCTGGCTTAGGTCTTACTCTTAGCATTTCTGTTTAAGTTAAATATTAACAGTGATCGGGACGCTACAGGTTTTTTGTAGCAGCGCGCCAACGCTACAGCTACTTGCCTCCAATAATTGACTCGCTATTACTATCATAATTTTTTTTTTAAATGTTCATATTGGAAATTAGTAATTTGTAGTATGTAGTGATTTGACATTTGATCACTACTCACTGCGCATTATTCCCAATCACTGAATATTAATGATTTGCAATAGGTAATCATTGCCAATTGTGTAATATTAAATATTTATTAAAATTATTAATATTTATTTAATTGATTCACTAATTTTTTTTATGTAAACTGTATGCCGATCCTTCTTCTGTACTTACTGAATATTATTATTATTATTATAGTTTTGAAACAATTTTAAATAATAATTGATAATTTGTATGTAAATATTAAATATAATTAAAATTAATATAAAGTTATGTCAATGTGTTTTATAGATTTAATTCCTCATTTCAAGATGAGTGAATCAAAGAAGTGCAGTATAAATAAATTATGGTTTGAAAAAATTGATAGTGGTGGTTTCAAAATCGGCGAATGGGCAAGATTATGTGAAAAAACAACAAACATATTGTGTATTGTTTGTGCTTGCACAATCAACTGTGATAACAAAGGTTTTCAGTCTCTGACTCAGCATGCAAGTACAAAAAAACATAAATCCCAATGTATAGATAAATTGGGTATTAAGCAATTACATTTGTATGGTAGTGTAGCAAAACAAACTAACACTGATGCTATTGAAAAGAGTGTCACTGAGAAAAACACTAAAACGCCATTACATACATTGGGCATTAAAATGTATTGTAAAAATGAGCAGGCAATTAAAGCAGAAATTATTTGGACAATAAAAAGTGTAATTTGTAACATGTCTGCTACTTCATGTGATGGTTTAAGTGAAATATTTAAATCTATGTTTCCAGACTCTTTTCCTGATCAGTTCACTCTTGGGCGTTCTAAGATGTCATACTTAATATCTGATGCTTTAGGACCATATTTTAAATCTATTGTTATAGATGATATTCACAGTTCATACTATACAATGTTGTACGACGAGACCACGAATGCTGAAGGGAAAAAAGAACTGCAGGTGGCTATTCGTTATTGGAGTAAAAATAAAAATGAAATAATTGTGGTGCATTTAGAAACATTTTTCATAACTTCCGCTAATGCAGAAAAAATTATCGAGTATTTAATGATAGCGTTGGATAATGCAGCCTCTTCACTTTTTGTACTAAGTACACACAATTTTAGGAGCTGCTATATACACAAAAGTCGATGATAAAATTACTATTTTATATTTTTATATTATAATTCACAAAAACAATAATGATGTGTGTGTATGTTTCTGTGGATGACGGACCGGTCGGCTAGGTTGGCGAGTGAATTGGTGGAGGCAATCACTCGTTGCTTCTATTTATAATTTTATACTTAATTTAATAATAATAATACTTATTTTAAATTTAAATCAATACTTTATAGTTTATAGTTATAGTTATAGCAGTTGTAAGAAATAATGTCCTAACTCATTAAATGTATAAAAAAAATATGAAAAACATAGTGCAAACGCATTAAATTCACAGCCCTTTTCAATATTAATATGTACCTACGCTGCGAAATTATAGCGAAAAAGGTTTCCAATAAATCATGATTTACGCTAATGATTAAGTAATAAAATGATTGTTATTATACTTACAAAATTATTGTTTTTATTTTCATGCAATGATGAATTATATTATATAATATATTAATTTATAATTATAAATAATCTTATTTTGTGATCAATGGTAGTGGGTAGAATGTAGAATACCCTGTCACTGGTTCCAACCCTGGTATTTATGTTATCTAAAATATAGGCTTGTTTTCACAAGCGCCGTGGCGCTCTGACCGTCCGGTGGTTTTCTTCGATTCCTCGTGTCTTCCGGGAGGTGAGAAAACAAGTGTTGTATATTGGCGA
>NC_042493.1:26786573-26793354 GCF_005508785.2 Acyrthosiphon pisum
AAAGCTGAGAAAATTCTCTACAAAACTATAGTGGTCCACTAATTTCCGCAATTTTTAACGACGGCTTACCGACCTTCCGAATGTGGCGCCGGGGATTTTTCATCACGACGTACGGCCGCCGCGGCGCTCGGACCGTGCGATGGTTTTCTTCGATTGCTGGTATCTTCCGTGATGTGAGAAAACAAGTGTTATATATTGGTGAAAAGCTGAGAAAATTCTCTAAAAACTATAGTGGTCCACTAATTTCCGCGATTTTTAAAGACGGCATACCGACCTGCCGAATGAGCTTCGCTATAACTTTTTAATGTTATAATGCTTAACATTATATAATATAATATAATATGATAGGTATTGTATTGTATTATATTATATTATTTAATATAATATACAATGCCATCTACGTGGCGTGTGCACGGGCTTAAGTTTTATTATGGTTTTTATTAAGATTTATATAAGTGGTTATAACTTGGATTAGGGGCATACCATAGGCAACTCATCGTACAAATCGGTAATGGCCAATATGGGAAATTCCTTATCAATGGTTAGGTTAATTGCTAACTTCACACTCGTGGTTTAGAAGGGCCTTAACTTAAACGTTAGTAACTTAAAATTATAATATTATTTTATGTGAATGTCATCTACAACTTATAAAATATGATTTATTGAACTTTAAAAACTATTACATATTTACATACGTTTGTTCGCATTTGGTAAATAGGTACGCTAGCACCATACAGCATTCTATGCCAGTAGTTTTTCTAGAAGTAGTTACCTATTCATATTAACACATAGATAATACATATATTTAAGAGTGTCAAACATGAATAATTGTTTATACAATTGATGAACATTAAATTTCAATCATCAAACTCAATGATATACGAAAAAAAATATATATTTTGTACGTCTTGAAAATGTTTATAAATTTTGTATTTTGTTATATTACTCTAATATGATATGTCTTGAAATCTATACTAACGCAGAACGCAGGAACGCTGGAAAATGGGTATGATAAATTAGTAAATGACAGATGTATATTATAATATTAGGTATGTACTCTATTCAGAACTATTGCGGTCGTTTGTTTGTGAATGAGATTAATCCCACATAGGTGAACGAGAAATGGTCAAATCTAAAGTTTATTGATAGAGAAATTTATGGAGATTCGGTGTAGGTAACGAATTTTCCAGTATCCCAATCGGAAATTTACAGCGGGCGCGATACTGTACCAGTACTGGCTAATACTGGAACACTACTGACCGCCAGTGTTAGGCCAGTACTGTTAAATGTCTGGGATGATAACGCTTTACCAGTACTGGATCGGTACTGTATTCCCAGTACTGATTGGTACTGTATTCCCAGTACTGGATCGGTACTGTATTTCCAGTACTGATTGGTATTGTACTCCCAGTACTGATTGGTACTGTACTCCCAGTACTGATTGGTACGGTATTCCCAGTACTGATCGGTACTGTACTCCCAGTAATGGTCGGTGATATACTCCCAGTACTGGTAAAATATTATGACATGACAGTATATTATTATACCAAGTATATTGCCTAAATCTGCTGGCACGTTACTGTTATTCATAGTAGTGTTATATGTCAAAGTTAATAAGGCTTTACCAGTAGTGGACTACCCTTACCGATAGATAATATGCATATATTATGATTTATGACACTGACATATTATGTCCTGGGTAATAACTGTATTCTGTATAATAAATATTTGCACCTTTATTTTGTTACTTTTAAAAGGTTGATCTTGGAAATTATCTCATAAATAACTACATACAGTGAAACTTCTGTTTAACAAAGTCTCGGAGGGAAGTAGAACAAATAAATATGTATTACAGAGGAATTAGTTAAATAGAATAAACGTATAATTAACAATGAAGGTCAAGGTTCTCAAAAATAAATCGTTAAATGGAAGTTTATTACATGGAAGTTTCACTATATTTGAGTTTTAAGGTTTTTATTTATTTATTTGAAGTAAAATGTAATATCTAAGGTAGGTAAATTATATTAATAATTAAGTATAAAATAATAGTTTTATTTAAGCCATATTCATTTTTTTGATTAATTTATTATTTTTCAGTTATTCTTCATTCTAAGTTTCTTCCCTCCTTCACGGTCCTTGGCCCCCGAAAACCAACGGCTTAAAATGCTTGAAATCTCTTTTCCCTTTACATCTTCATGTTTAGTTGTGAGTGCTTCTGAAATTTAAAAATTGAGTAACTAAAAAAAGGATTGACCAACAGTTACAAAATATATTATAAAGTATACCTAGTAAGTATTTATAAGTGATGGTAGAAAAAAAATTAAATTTTTTTTGGCCATTAGTTTCTTTTCCAAACGCACTGTACATTAGTTGAACCTCTTTACAGATTATTTTAGGAATAACTGCTGTTAAGTTATCACTTACTTTTGAAGAGGTTTTCATATTGAGAACGATAAAACATTTCTGAAAATTGACAATACAAATTAAAAATAAATTAGTTACAATATTCACAAATTATAAGTATTCACCAATTTTTTTACAAGTTCAATGTCAGACTCTAACTGTCTCTCAAAATCTTTAAAACTTTCCAAGGTTATTTTGGGCAAATCCATAATTATATTGTCATTAAGTATTTTTTCAATATCTGTAGTTTTATTTGGAACTTCAATTAATGCTCGAGTTATTTTTGCTTCTTCCTTGATTCGATATTCGATACTTCTTTTCAGTGATTCTAAATCGGATTTAGTAACTGTTACAGCATTATCTGAAATAAATAGTACAATGCTCAATTTAACTGTCCACTATATAGATACTGTATGTGTTTAAATTTTTATGTACTATTTATTTATACCTGAGCGACCACATGTTGGGCAATGCTTCTTATTTGGTGCATATGTAGCTACAAGAAGAAATGTTTTTATTAATATAAATTATACAATGACTGTTGTTATTTAATATTATCTAATTAAAAAAAAAACCAAATATTTAAAATTTTTAGATTCAATTAATTAATAAAAACCATAATTAATATGTCTAGTACATAATATTATGTATAACAATAATTTATTGAAACCAAAAATTTAGTAAAGTTTAGTAACTGAATTTATTATGTGTAAAAGGAAAATTAGTTAAAATTACTATAATAATATTAATTACCATTACCATCAACCAGTCTTTTTTCAATTGCAAAATTTAGTTTTTCATCAGACTGGGCTTTTTTTGAAGATTTTTTTCTTGATAAATTTATTTTCCCCGTAGACATTAAAGAAGAAATTGATGCATCAGAATGTATATTATCTTCATCTACAGTAATATATTGAAAAAAAAATTGATACAACTGCATAACTCAACAAAAAAACTACTATCTACTATCTTTCTTCGGCAATTACTTGACTCACCAAATTTATGGCTAGAGCGAACCATTTTTTTTGGAGGTTTTATTCCTGTTAACAACAATTGCCTTTCAGTTGACATCGAAGATGATTCAGATGATTCATTGTCAGAGTGTAGCTGTCCATCTGTAAAACAATATAAATTAAAAATATGAGTACAGTATAAAGAGAATAGTTAATTAAAAATAGAGAAAATCAAGAAAAAGTACATATTAAATATATATTTTTTTTTTTAAGTAAAGAATAGAATAAAATATAAATACATAAATAGAATTATAGTAACTGAAATTTAGAAAAATCTATTTTTTTTATAAATAACTTAAACATATATAGATTAAAAAAGATATAGATATATAATATATAGATTAATAAATATCTGCTCATAATTAAAATAAATATATTTAACTCTAGTAAATTGTTATCAAACCACTCCTTCACTTCTTTTATGACATTAATAGCGGTTTCATATAGAGAATCTACATTTTAATTTGATAATAATATAACGGTGTCATCAGCACAAATAATAACTTAGCATTTATCTGCAGATTAAGTAGGCCCAAGATAATTTTATTCATTGAAGCATTAATAAGTTGCTGCATCTTAATAGAGAAATATATATATATAAACTTAACAAAACTGTGCCAACTCAACTAAAGAAACCATTTCTCCTCTTTGTCCTTAATAAATATAGAAACTTACCTAAATGATGATCAGCCCTGATGCTATTTTTTCAGACTTTTTTTTTGTTAAATTTTTTTTCTTTTCTGATGCTGAGGATATTTCAGATGATGATGCATCGCACTGTGACTGATCTTTATCTGTAATAATATAAATAGATAATATTTGATTATTATATTTAGTGTAGTTTAGTATATGAATAAAGTTTAATTATAAAAATTACCATAGTTTGTTTTATGTTCTGTAATTGTGGGATTCAATTTAATAAAAGAAGAAATGTCTTTCAAATGTTTTTGAAGCTCATTTCCAGATAGCTCTTTAGGATTACACTCATCTTCAGAACTGTTAGGTTCTTCAACTGCACTACTATGTATTATTGAATTTGAAAATGCTAGAGTCATTCGCCTGACACCTTGCTCATAACTTCCTGAAATTTAAAATGAGATTAGATGCAAAACTTAAAAATACAATACCTGGTGCATATATATTTTAAGTATAGAAAGTAAATAATACAGATATATATTAAATATGTGAATACAAATTAATAAGAATACCAAAAATTTGAGTTGATATGTACTTACTAGCTTCTGTCATAATACTGATACCAAAGCCTTTCCAAGATTTTTTGGGATCAGACAAACTTTTGCTCATCTTATCGATTAGGGCATATTCTTTTTTACTAGGATATTTGCAATACAATTTGCTATCCTTCATATATGTCCATGATTTAGGTACAAGATCAATATAATGTTTACCATCAATTGTTTTTTCATCAAATTGTATTACGACATGTGATGTATTCTTCTTATAATCCATACCTGTTACCAACCATGGAATATTTAAATCAAATAACAAATGTAATATGAAAAATACAATTATAACTTAATAATTATTTTATAATGAAATAAATACTGCATTTGTTTATGTTATTATTTTAAAGTTTGACAAAACTATATTAATATTTTCTAAAAGTATAGGTGCTTAATTATATAAAATAAATAATCATATATATGGTAGAATTTGCATGGCTAATTTGATTGAATTTTTTTTTCTAATTTAAAATATAATAACTAATAATAATAATAATAATAATGATAAATATAATAATAAGTGATATGTATAGTAGACATCATAATAGTTTTAGGAATCATGTAGTAATGTAACTGCATAACTCTGACTGCCTTTCTCAAAAAGAAAACATTTTTTTAAAACATTATTTATTGAAATAATACTTTTTCTTCTACATAATTGACCCAATTTCATTATTCCAATTTCTGTTGATTTGCAAGGATATTTAAAAACATCAGTAACACTCTTGTACAAATATCCGTGAAAGAAAATACTACATCGTTTATTCTTAATTCTAGTAATGCTAAAAACTTCACCAGAATTAAGTTTCACAATATTGTTAGGTTTTTTTGTACTTAACTCAACTCCTTGTAAAATAATGCTTTTTAAATTAACTTTACTTTTAATGTCAGGGTTAACAATGAGACTTTTTTTCTTGCGTATAGCATTCTTTTTAGTCATCTCTGGACATGTTTTCTCTTCAGACATTCTTCTAACCAACTGTGCCAGAGGATTAGTTCTTCCACGAATTAGCCTTTTAATTTTTCTGAGAAAATTTTCAAATGGAAATGCAGATATACTTGATAAATTTGTATTTTCATGTTCCACATCATCGGCCAAATGTATTAAATTATGGCTGTTCATAATTTGTGAATCTGGACCATAAAATGAAGGAAGAAGCTCCACAAATTTCTTCAACAATTCTTTTGCGTAACTCAAATATTTGATACACAATTCAGAATCATTTAATATTCTACACGCAACAACTAAAAGTAAAAAGTGATGATACATTTTTTTAGGTAGAATTTTAAGTAGGACTAGAGGTCCACAGTAGTTTAAAAAAAAACGAAATTGTGTTGCTTCCAGTAATTAAATGTGTCCAAGTCTAATTTTTTTCTGTGAAATTCTTTAGGTATATGGTTTACAAATACTTTTAAATTTAAATTTAATTCTTGTATTTTACAACGAGGAAGTTTGCATTTACGATTAACTCTCACCTTAGTACCAATTAATTGCTGTAAGATCCATTTCATAATACCAAGGTACAATAAATGTATGGAATCTAAAAACACTGAGTACACAGGGTCAAAGTTTGGTATATCAATCAACAATGTTCTTCCATCCAAATGATGCTCAGGTTGATGTTGCCTAATAAAACTCCTCTTTGTACGTAATTTGGAATTAATACTGGGATAAACTCTTTTTTTATTTACAGTCTTTCCTCTGGTTACACAGCGCTCACATGCAAAGAACCCCCCATGCCCTTTACATTTCTTAATGAATGACCTGGCTGGCGTATCGCAAGACCCAACAATTTCTAATTTAATATTTCTTTGTCCAATATTTAAGCCCTTTTGAACTAAAAATATTGTTTCTTGAACAAAATCTTCCAAAAAAGTATTTGAATTTCGAGGTTTAGAATCACCACTGTATACCACCACAATGAATGGGTTTGATTCATATCCGTTATGTACAATAAGTCCTAATATTGGCCAAAATTGCTGGCTTGAATTATTATACAATGGCAGGCCATCTATGTTGAACAACAAACGTATGCTATTTTCAGCATATTCATCAGTAATTATCCCTTTTAATCCTTCTTCTATGCCAAAATACACATAAGAGCCATCAGTATTTTTTGA
>NC_042493.1:26793454-26794068 GCF_005508785.2 Acyrthosiphon pisum
GATCTCATGTGCGCATGTAATCCAGAAGTATATCCGAACCTGTACAAATTAATGCAAGTTGCGTTAACCATACCAATTTCATCGGCAACATGTGAAAGGTCATTTTCGTCAATGCGCCGCATTAAGAATTGGTTACGCACCAGTATGGTGCAGAGTAGATTTACTAATCTGTCATCTTTATATATAGAAAGAGAACTAACAAACGGGTTAAAAAATGAATGTATAATAGACAAGTTTGCTAAAAAATCTAGAAGATTAGACTTAATATAATTTGTTTGCAATTCTTTTTTATACTCCTATACTATAATAATATTTAGGTATGTCATACATTAGGTAATTATTTCATAAATTTGTATGGTATAATGTAACTATTGTTTATACATTAATGTTACCTATATTGTATATAAATATACAGTGTATTAATTAGTAAAAATTGTAGTTAATTGATTTAATATTTTAAAGTATTCAACAGATTATATATTGGACAAACAAGATTTTTTTTTTATTGAAAATTTGATTTACTACTTAAAATGTATTTAATGTAGTGATTAGTAATATTATTTAAGATTTAAACTACTTATGGCTGGTATGTATTACTGTTTAGGGGGGTGTGG
>NC_042493.1:26794166-26797637 GCF_005508785.2 Acyrthosiphon pisum
CCCACATGTCACTTTGTGCTAAAAAATTTTAGCACTCCCAAGTTTAAGACTGAATGTGCGCCTATGTTTCTATTGTCCGGCTTACTGTTCTTTTCTCGCAGCGGGGAAGACGTTGTTTTCACGGTGGCCAGCGGCCTATATATTTTATGCTATGTTGCGCGTACTGGTGCCGTGTTGAAGATCGAAAAATCGTGTGTTACGTTTTTCGTTGTTATGATGTCTACCTACTTGTATTCTTGTCATCAACTGTAGTATCTAAATTATAGTTAAGGCGTCGAGGAAAAAGAATTATTGTACTCGTGACTTGATCGGATGGGTCTATCTACTGGAACACTTGATTTTCCGGTGGGCGGCGGGTACACGTTTAATATTGTGTCGATAAGCGCTATCTGTACTCTCTTGCTGTAGTCGCGCCCAGTCGCGTAATCGATATCGCACGGCGGCGATCAATATTGTTTGTTGGTAAGATATAAAACTAGAGCGCGCCACGCATTTGGTCGCTCCGTTTTATCTCATTACATTGTCCCCTTTTTTATTTATTTATTTATTTTTTTTTATTATATTTTGATATTTTGAAACGAGGGTGACATCTTAAAAAAAATAAAAATAAAAACTTTGAAATGTTGACTTGATAGTATGATTTTGAATATGATCCTAACGTTTGTTACGTTGTTTGTATTCTCTGGTGGTTTTTGTCTTTACTTTGTATAGTAATCGCTTCAGGCGAGTATTAGACACGTTTTGAAACTCCTTCAGGTATTTCTTGGCCTCCCATAGGCGTTGTCGTATCTCTTGAATAGCTTCAGGTTTGGTGGTCAGCATATCCCGGATTCTTTCCACGATTATGTCAGATTCAGTTTCGCTGTGTTGAGATGAAGTTTCTACTGTATCATTAGCTTCCTGCGTAGTACTTGTCATATTCACCTCTATAGGCGGAGTTTTAGGTTTCTCAGGTTCCTTCTCCTAACATTTCAGAAACTCTATCCACGTCATTTCTGTTGCGGAGGGTCGTCGTTGTGCTACTACAGTTGGTGGTATTACATATACTGGTTCGAAGCTGTATTGTGTTCTCCTTGCTTCTTCTTGTCTGAAGAAAACAGCTACCTTGCGTTTCTGCTCCGTAGTTAATAGGTTGTCGATAGCAGTCACCTCAATCTTGTTGAGCGCATCCTTGCTCCTCAACCGAGTGAGTGGGATTTGGACTAACATATTGCTCGGGTCCTATAGGGTGATGAATTTTTTACCTGGGGAATTTTTGTTATATACATGTTTTTCACAAGCAATTTAGTTTTCTACATACACATATACATATACACACATTATATATATATTTTTTTTTTTTTCCGGTTAGTTGTTTTTGGGTGATTCGCCTGGCTCTGGCTTATCTTCGTAATATTTTTTCACATTTTTTAAGTTGATCGTATGATAACTTCCTCGATTATTGACAGTTACCGTGTTGTTATCGTGTACTTCTTGTACTGTGTATGACCCATGATAGATTTGGAACAACTTATGAGTTTCCTTGTCTTCTGCCGATGATAAGCGGTGCTCCTTTATTAGGACTTGGTCCCCTATGTGGTATTGAGGAAATTTCTTCTCTTTATCTTTATAAGCGTTTCTTATTTTTGCTTTTTCCTGTGTACGTTTTATTACAATTTGTATTAGGTCGGGTGGGACGTCACTTTCATCTTGTTTAGGAAATGCTATTAGCTTGGTCAATGATAATTTGGTTTTTTCTTTGAACATTATGAAATTTGGTGTGTATCCATTGGTCGTATGCGTGGTATGATTAATTCAATATTCCACGTTATCTAACCACCTTAACCAGTTTGTATGCTGTCGATGGCAGTAGGTCCGTAGCAAACGACCAATTTCGCGTTTCGCCCGTTCTACTGGATTACTTTCTGGATGATAAATTGTGGTATGAAGACTCTTGATTTCTAATCCAGTGATAATTTTCTCCCACTTGGTACTGGTGAATTGGGTTCCGTTATCCGTCAGGATCTTTTGAAACAATCCAACAGTCGGTATATATTCGTGTATCAGACGTTTGACAATCGTGTCCGTTGTAGCTCTTTTCAAAGAATATAATTTGACATATTTTGAGAATATATCCAATACTGCTAATATGTATCTGCAACCTCCTTGACCCCTTGGCAAGTGCCCCATCAAGTCTACAGATACCATTTCTAGTGGTTTTGTAGGTAAGAGACTTAATGTCGGTCCCCTAGCCACTATATTGCTGATTTTTGCTTTTTGACACAAATCACATACCTTAATTATTCGTTTGATGTTGTAGTACATATTCTTAAATTGGTGATTTTGCCGTACTAGTTTAAAGGTCTTATAGGTCCCGCAATGTCCGTAGATCTTATGTGTTTCTTCCACTAGAGGTTTGATTAATACTTCTGGTATTAAGAGTTGATATTCTCCATTGGGTGACTGACGGAACAACAAGTTCTGATGTATTAGTAAGTTGTGATCAGTTCGCTGCGTTACTCTTAATCTGAGCTTCTTGATATGTTCATCTTCTTTTTGTAATACCTCTAGATTTTTGAAATGTTCCTTTAACCCCTTGCTGAGTTTGTTGATCACTATTGTCCTCTCCCTAGTTGTGGTGTTATCAGTCGGTGACTGTGGATACCGTGTTAATGTGTCGGCACCTACGTTTTCTTTCCCAGGAATGTGTATGATTTCTAATTGAAATTCTTGGAGAAATGTTGCCCATCGAATTAGTCGAGCGTTGAGTAGCTGACAAGTACTTAAAAAAGTAAGTGCATGGTGGTCGGTGAATATTTTAGTTTTATTGCCAAGTAAATAATTTCTGAATTTCTTGCATGCAAAGACAATTGCGAGTAGTTCGAGCTCGGTGGTATTATAATTTCGTTCTGCTGGTTTCAGAGTCCTGCTGGCGAAACTTAGTCTGATGTTTTCCGTGTTCGGTAATTTGGTATAGCTCCGCTCCAAGGTGTGTGGTTGAAGCATCAGTGTTAAGATGAAATTCTCTTTGGAAATCGGGAAACTGAATTATTATGTCTTCAAGGAACTTTTGTTTTATGTTTTAGAAAGCTTGCTGCTGCATGGTTCCCTATACCCACTTCGTGTCTTTTTTTGTTAATTTGCTCAGGTACCCTGTATCTTGTGATAGGTCCCCGATGAACTTTCGATAAAAATTAATGAATCCAATGAAAGTCTGTACCTGCTTCTTGGTCTTCGGTGGTTGAAAGTTTTTTATCGTTTGTATTTTGTCTGGATCCATGGATATTCCCTTTTCGCTGATGATGTGACCCAGAAAGACAACCTGATTTTACAAAAACTGCGATTTTTTTCTGTTGATGGTGATGTTGTGTTGTGCAAATTTTTTAAATATTTGCTTCAAGTGATGCATGTGTTCTTCGAAACTAGCCGAGGTGATATGTATGTCGTCAACATGTATTGCAGCAAATTGTAAAATCTCTGGTCCCAATACTT
>NC_042493.1:26797737-26803681 GCF_005508785.2 Acyrthosiphon pisum
TTTATTATTTTTTAATTGTTGTAATAATTTATCCTTTGAGTAATTTTCTATTTTTGGATTTATAATATCTTCTGTTATATTATTACAATTGTCAATCAAATTTTCAGGTAGAACTGTGAAATTACTATCTATAATTGTAGGTATATCATCATTATCATCAATAGACAAAGGTTTGTTGGTACTGTTAGTAGCATACGAGTGTTCTAAAATTGACTTTCTTGCTCTTTTTACGGGACTTGGTATGTGAGTTTTTTTTTAGGAGACTTTCTTTTTTGTTTTTGAGGTGGAATATGACAAAAATGAGTGGGCAGAGCAGTTGCTTTCAATTTTTTTTTTCCCATCTACTCGTGTTTTTTCCCATTGATCATCATCAAAATGTACCTAACGAAAATCTAATTAATAACTCAATAAAATCAAATAAATTATTATGATAATTTTAAATATTATGTCATAATAAAAAAAATTATGTACACAATACTATGAAATTGTAAAATATGCTTGATAAGTAAATGCATGCATAGACAAGACATGAATACCATGTAATATATTATAACAAAATAAAGTACCTAAATGAAATGAAGTATGTTGGGACGTTGGGTATTATATTGTAATTATATTGTATAATTCTACAATTTATATTTTTATGAAACATTTAGTAGGTATCTATAACCAACCGAATTAATCATCTTTATTAATCACACAGGTACTTTAAATTTGAAAAGTATTAACTTTAAATAACACGTAGGTATCGTACCTAGGTGAATAATATAATTATATTAATTAAAAAACCTAGTTTTTAGTTAACCTAACCTTATTATCTAGACTATAGAGCATTAATTATTTACTTCACAAGGATATGAATTATCAGCTGGAGTCCAATTATCCCTCTTAACTTTAACGGCCCATAACGTACGACGCTCTTTATTTCTAGGGAAAACATTCATTTTAAGCCCATTTTCACTCCAGTTATGACAAGCATAAGCACAACAACAAGGCATGATGATACAATTCAATTATATGGTTTAACGTTTAAGAAAATTAATAAATTAATAATATTTTACAGCAGTTTTACAGTGTACTATACTATACGTCTAAACGTCTAAACGTAAAATTTTGGACGAAAAATGGTGCCCATAATCTGTGATAACAGCCAACCAATAGAAAACGTTTAGCCAGTTGACCACTCTCTTATTATCTAGGCTCTCTAATTTTTACTATATAACACCGCCGTACGCGCAGACACGGGGAGTCCCCGTTGTCACTGAGTGAGTCGGCGAGAACGGGCTACGGCGGTCTGAATTCGCAGTGTTTAATTTATGTTTGTTTTAAAGTTTAATAAAAGTGTTTCCAATCAATAAAACCCGAGTTGAGTATTATTTTTAAGTCATCTTTGTCCTTAACTTTGAATATTGGAACAGTGCTCAGACCCACACACCTATAGTCAATGAGGTTTATTACAAACTGAACAGTGCTCTGGTTGTGGCGTCCTAATAGTCATTCCAATTTAGGGAACGGACGTAAGATCGAATAAACGCATACTATCGTACCTCAAAAGCTAACAGTGCATTAATCTGAATTTATTCTAGAGATAGTCATTAGCTTAGAGTGTACGGAGGTAAGGCATATAGTTGGTTCATCGCGTATTATCCAATACGGGTGATACCACACTATAAAGTATAACAACAGTAACAAATATATATTAAAAGGCAACAAAATATAACAGACTTGGGCCTTGAACTATTCTTTAAATACAATATGTACTAGTAATAATAAATAATATTTTATGCCTCAGATAACAACTTATAACAATATTACAATAAGTAGTAGTAGTTTATCAATATTATAACCAAGTGGTGCACCACGTACCTTTAAATATGATTATGATGCCATGTGGTGCCCAGATCCGTATATAATAGTTTTAATAAGTTACAATAAAATGACAGGTTGATCTGGCACACTCACATAACACCGCTAAACATACCACGAGAATCAAATAATAACCTGCAGCCAACAATGAAGGAGCAGCCAAACCATGCAAAAGTCAAAACCACAAGTTGATCACATGGATTGATCACATGGATGCATAAACCGAAACCGACTATATTTTAGCAGCAAGCACACAAGTTGCTGCTCCGAGAGCACCGAAAAAAACAGTGAATAGGAAACATGGTACAACAGACCATAACGAATAGAAAATAATAAATATGATCGTAGGAACGATATTTGGTGGTATTGATACAATGACTTCACAATAGAATAATAAGTATAATACATTAGTACCCAAAAACCATAGACCTAATACTAAGTAACGCTTTATGATAAGAAAAATAATAGTGATAACCAACACTGATTATAGCTAACAGATTGTGAGCGTGAACATATTTATTATCACAATATAAATAATTGGAATATTAATTTAGTTATTAAATTTGTCGACAGGTTCCCGCGTCGACGACATTGGTGGTGCCAATCGAGCTGTGGCCGCCGGTCGGGTCGTCACCCACCTGGGGCTACGGGACCTGTTGTGCCGCATTGCTGTTACGGGTTCGCCACTTGGCACCCTTCGAAACACGTTGGTGCGATCTTCCCACCCCCGCGTGTAGGCGGCCCACAGTACTGGGTCCCGCTGCAGCTGCGCCGTGGTCATCTGCCGTACCCGTGCCGCCGTGGTGGTGTTTGTGCCCTCCTCCAAGCTGGCCGCCATCAGCAACTGTTGGCTGCGTTCTAGCAGTTCAGTCGCTTGTTGGAGTGTGGAGTTTTTGGTTGCTGGTGGTTGTCGCTCCATTTGAGGGTGTGGTGCTGTTCCGACTGAAATTTAGTACACTAAATGCTATTGTGGGTTTATGGTTGATGGGGTGGGTGGGTGGGTGGGTGGGTGGTGTTTGGGGTGATGCGGTGGTCGCCCGTTTGAGGCAGGACACGTGCATTTTGCGTGCTAACTGTTGGTCTGTGATGAACACACCTTTGCCTACGCGTTTGTGCAGCTTTACCGGTCCCCACAATTTCGGTGCGAAGCCGGTGTGAAATTTTTTGTGCGCGTTTGACAGGTGGTGTGCCTTGTAGTACACCATGTCACCTATTTTGTACTTTGTGTCCGTCGGGCCACCTGTTACAGGTGGTGCGGTTAGTACGTTGTTTTCACGGTTCGCCCAATCCAAATGTATTTGTTCGATCGGGTTGTCCGCTGTCTGCGACAGTATCCAGTCCCCCGACCTTTGGCCCTCTCTACCGAGGACGAGTACCGATGGTGGATATCCTGTTCGGTCGTTGCGTCTGTTCCTGATCGAAAAAAGTATGGGGGCTAGCTTGGTGTCCCAGGTGTTGCGGTTGCCGTCAACGAGTAGCGCGCGTAGACCTTTTTTTAATTCCTGGATACGGCGTTCAACTGGGTTGGCGCTCGGGTGATATACCGGAATTGTCCAGCCCTCGGCTCCCCACTGTTCGATCGCTTTACGCATATCGTTTAATACGAACTGTGGGCCGTTGTCACTTAAGCATACACGGGGGTATCCGAAACGTGAAAAGAATTCTCGTTCGAGCGTTTCGGTTATTGTTTTTGTAGTGGCTGTTCCGAGGGGGTATGTCTCGGTCCATCTACTAAACAGATCCGTGGCGACCAGTATATATTGTTTCCCCCTACTCGTACGCGGGTTGGGGCCCATGGGCCATGAGGTCTATGCTAATCACCTCCCAGAGGTGTCGGGGTATTCAGTATTTAGTGGTTGGTACACGCGCATATGTGACACGACTTGACGTAAAGTCGAATGTCGTTTTTTTGTCCTTTCCGAAAAAACCGTTGTTTTACCGCCCTGTACGTTTCTTTCCAGCCCGGATGGTTTGCGAGTACGTGATCGTGGTATGTCCAGATCACGTTCTATGTTTTGTTTTTCGGGATGACTATGGGTGTGTGTTCACCCAAATTTGTTCGCAGAAGACCGTCGGTAAAAATGTATTGTTTTTGTTAATCCGTGGTACTTCCGGTATTGTGCGCTGGGTGGTTCGTTGTCATGTTGTGCGCTATGTCTCGTGTATTGGGGTCATTGGCCTGTCATGTCACGAGCATAGCGTGTGTGATTGTGACAACAGGAAAAAAATCTTTACAGTTTGTGGTTTATTATTATTTAATTATTGATTGCACTTAATTAATCTTTGATATATTGAGCGCAATTTATATATAAGGTTTACCACAGGCCTATGCAACTCCCCAACCAATTTACACAATTCAGTAGTGCTCTTATTGTCTGGTCACTTATCCAAGACATGATGCC
The DNA here is from genome assembly GCF_005508785.2 of Acyrthosiphon pisum. NCBI lineage: Eukaryota > Metazoa > Arthropoda > Insecta > Hemiptera > Aphididae > Acyrthosiphon > Acyrthosiphon pisum. The sequence goes on from NC_042493.1 coordinate 26,802,006, forward strand.
ACGCCGATTTTAAGGGATGGAAAAAAGCCAAGTCTAAAGGCTGACACAAGTGTGTTGAATTTGGAGGCAATAGTACAAATTTAACTTTATTAATGCGACATAGTTTAATTACATTTATCGATAAGTGGCTAGCAAGATTATCTCCTATCAAAACTTTTGTGCCAACCAAATTTTTTATAAAAGGAATAAATGAAAAAGTAAACCAATCTTCAAAGATTGCCATATCGAACCAACCACTAATATTTCGATTATATCTCGCTCCGGGTATACCTCCCTCAACCCATGTCGGATATAAATGTGCAGCTTTGTACACAGTATAAGGTGGAACAATATTACCATCGGCTGAAGCGCAAAACATTACTGATGTATTTGTTTTTGACGAATCTCTAATAATTTCAGGATGTTTGACACCTTGTCTTACGATAACCAATTTTTTTCATGGGTCGTCTGAAATATTGGTTTCGTCATAGTTGAATATGTTAGTAGCAGGCACATCACGCAAAACATCTTCAAGATTATTAAAAAAAGTTTCCAAGATTGGTTTTGAAACCCCTGCTTTGACTCGTTTAATATTTTCCCCCAATCGTTGTGTTAAAATTACATTACGTTTCAAAAACTTTCTAGCCCAATCTACGCCAGGCATATTTTCGTGTTTAAATATGTTTTCATGTCTTCCGGATCTATCCAGATATGACTTAACCAGAATCTGTAAGTCCGATGCTCGGAGAGGGAACCCCAATTCTGCACAAGTAATTAACCCTTCAACTAATGTATCTTCGTCTTTTTTGAAAGAACTATCTGACCACCCGGCTTTCGAAACATGTTGTTTTTATTATTAATATAATCATACAAGGTAGTTCTTGGAATACCGTATTTTTCTGAAGCTTTTCTAACACTTAACTTATTAATTTTGATTTCATTAAGAGCTTTCAAAAGAGAAGCGTTTGTATAATTTTTATAAGTGCGTCCACCTACCTTTTTTTTATATTTGCCCGTTTTGCTGGTAGGTAACCAACTGTCCGAAGTCAGCCCTCTTTTTGAAAAATACCGAACTTTAATTAATAAAAATCATCAGATAGCACAAACAACACTACTTATAATCAATATTTTTTAATAATTATTTTAACTGAAAGACAAAAAAAAGAATTATTACGATCGGACTTTTTGTTGCCGAGTTACGAATGTTATGAGATGTGATAACAAAAACGTGCGGGAAATCCATTGATAAGGAATACCTCTTGGCCTCCATGTTATCAGCGTTACACCGTTACGAAACGTTTCCTACATCCCATTACAGGTTAGTAACCGTAATAAATAATAAAAGATGATTTTAATTCAATTCAGGCAGGTTCTTACGACCTCCGGTTAAAGTTAACCGACACTTAACCGGTGGAATTCTGCCGGTAATAAAATCTGTTATCATCCGGTTAGCGTTAACCGACACTTTACCGAAACTTTAACGGCCCTAAACCGATCGTATGCTTTACTTTATCAATTGTTATCATGTAGTCCGAAGTCAACCAATGTGTCCGAAGTCACCCAATTTTACGGTACCCATTATTTTTTGTACCCACGGAATATGGTGAAAATATTGTGAAAATTGTCAACTGTATTAGGTAATACAGTTCACTACGTATACACCGTGGTGTTTCGCATAGGCGTATCTAGAGGGGGGG
>NC_042493.1:26803731-26810052 GCF_005508785.2 Acyrthosiphon pisum
AACCGTGCTCAAGGTCACAATCGCCCGATTCGGCCAATTCACGGAGTTTCATACCCCTGGTAGTAGATTGTACTTATGAGAATAAATGAGAACAGTTTTTACGGCAGTTTAGTTACATAATTGTCCACCAGGAAGCGCAAAGAAGGCCGGTTTCGGAAATATTTTATGAGCAATACGGTCTATTTCAATATGTTTGTTTTGAATAATAAACAGGGACGGATTGGGCCATAGGGAAATCGGGAAATTCCCGATGGGCCGCGTACTAAATAGTAAATAGTAGGTAGACGTAAATATAATATAATAATTAATAAATATTACTGTAGTGCTAGTGCGGTTACCGTGGTGTTGTTCTGGTGTCGCCGTTGCAGTGTGAGCAACCGCACTGACCTAAATACGCTTTGTATTAGACAGAAGGTATAGGTACACAGGTTTTAGGTAGGTAGTGAAATAAGTAAAACACTAGTTTATTGCGTTTAGATCGTTTTATTGCATGACAAACATAATATGCACGTAGGTCGTACGCAGTACGACGATAAGTAGGTACATAAAAGAGCGGTCGCGTGGTCGGTCGTGTTGACGGAATCGGGTGTGCTCGTTGCACGCGCGATCGAGGGAGCGTTCGGTAACGTCGAGTAGACGAGGACGTCGTCGGACATGACATTGTATTCGGCCGACGTGACGAGCGGAGGTGCGCGATGACCGTCTAGATCGTCGCTGTTCGGCTGGTCGGTGCGTCGGTCGGTGAACGCATGGTTTCGGACCGATCGTTGGTCGCGCGAAACGTGTGGCTCGGTCGAGGGCGGTGAGCAAAGAGACAGACGCCGGCCGCGTCGTAACCGTCGCGGGACGAAAGTAATGACGTCGCCAATGGGAGACGTGAGATCAAGTTACATAGGAACATATAAAGTAAAAATCACGGAAGTTGTATAAATTAAATAATTAAGAATATAAAATAAAAGGTACCGCGGAGCGGGTGGTAACAAAACGGAGTGGGAGCAAAGTGGTGATACTGGCCAGGTATCACCACATTACCATTGATTATAGATTATTTATTCAATGATATTACGTAAAAACAGTCTATAATATTATAACGTAAAACGTTGCAAATTGTAATAATACAAGTATACAATGTCTACAACAGAAACTGAATAATAATATTAATTATCAATAGGTAATAACAATAACTGTAATCAAAAAATCAACTTCCGTGGACAGTAAAATCTATAAATAATTGGATATTCGGTCTTTCGTCGATCAGATGGGCCGACGACGAATTTTGATGATACAATCGATGCGGGACATTAATATGAATACCTAATATGAATATTTTTATTCACATTCGCGTTCTTCACAACTGCCCATAAAATAGATTTGGAGAAACTTTGGGTCATTATTAGGCATCGACAACAACGACCCAATCATCTGATACACCTGGCATTGTATTTTGAATGTGGTTTCAAAATTACGTCCATTAGGTTTGGTATCGCAAATTTTGGTTGCCCCAAATGACGACATTTGAAAGCAAGAATTAAATTTCCGTGTCTTGCGCAAAAACAATTTTGAATCATATGATTCTCCAGCAAGAAGAGATTTTAAAGGTTCCGGTGGAGTTGGAAGAGGTAACAGTACCACTTTTCCTGATGCGCAACACATGCCGAATGCGGAATTTGCTCCATACTCTCCATTGCAGAATTTTAAGGCCTGACAATATTGACATACCTTGTCCATTGCACCGATTGCAATATTAGAATGCGCAGAGTAATTTATGTCTGAGGCATATACGAAAAATTGATACACGGGTTAATATGCGGTTAGTTGGCTGTCTCCCTCGATCTCGGGCTCTAAATATATGTATATATTCTGTTCACGCACCACTCTTGTTCTCAAAATGTTTTGTCGCAGACGTTTATCACGCTGCTCTCTAGATTCTTGTGGACGACTCTGTGTTCTTTGAGCTGCGTTTCTTGCAACAATTTCTTCAGCCGATTCATGATGTCTTACGACACATTTGCGTCGTGCCTCATTGCTATACCTACGCATTGTTGAGGTTAGACTTTTTTGGCGGCATTTTACTAAAAACAAATGTGAATAATGAAATGTATAGTTAGGCGTTTTTAATAAAAAAAAAATATCCAACTCCAAAGGTGCCGGAGATGATGTCTGTTTGTTTTTTGCAACGACTTAAATGTTCACTATAATTCTGTATTGAAATTTATAGAACGAATCATTTTATACGACGTCACTTATGGCAACCATTTAAAAACAAAAATTTCGATCTGAAATCACAAAATTCCTGTTTTAGCACCTACCGGAGTTGCTCCTCTCACGATGGAAACTATCCTATCTTTTAAGTAGACCAAATTACACACGGTGTAAAAAATGTCATCATGATCGGTCCATTAGTTTCGGAGTTCATTCCGGACAAACATTGTGACACGACATTTTTATATATAAGATTATAGAACCTTCTTTTATAGTTGACTCATAGGACGTCATCTGTGTTAGGCAATTCAAATGTATTTTGCTTGATGCATTCATTTTTAATTTTGTAGATAACTAAACATAATTACATAATAAATGTTAAAATTGTACATAATAAATAATAATGTTGCATTGTAATTTGTAGCATTAAATGGTAAAAATAAATGCTCAATTAATAAAAAAGTAAAATAAAAAAGTAGTTAAGTAATAATTAGTAAACTTACTTTTTTCCAATTTTAAAATCCAGTTCGAACAAAAGTTTCTTCGGTATAACCAGAATCATGGGAATAATTACGGCATACAAAACAGAAAACAGCATTTTTTTGAAGATTAAATTCGAGCCACTTAAATTCATTAAAATAAGTAGCAGAAAATGAGCGATTCTGATTGCCATGCTTAGTTTTTGGGTAAACTTAAGTATCACAAAGCAGTAAGAAAAAATGCAAGAAAAGAGTAAATATAAGTCATTGTGCAAGTTAAAAAAACCAGATCACAGATTTATAAGCAATAAGCATTTTAGGATAATACTGATTACTTATAGTAATAGTGAACTACAAGTTATAATGTTACATATCTTACTTCTAAAATAGATCTTACAGGATCAGAAGTTAAATCACCAAGATCCAAATTAGAGTTTGTAGTAATTTCGGCGACTGTAGTCACACTCGCAGTATACTGAATCAATAGTACGTCTGGCTAATAACATCTAATTCTGCATCAAACAACGTTTCTGATGTTTAAAGCTTGATAAGAAATGTTCAAATCATTCTTATTGAATTGACACCAATTTTATTTCACATATTTTTAAATATTTCACTAGTTTGTAACTATATTGGCATTTAATTGTTTATGCGTATATAATATTGCAATATTCTTATGAAAGCTTTTCAAAAGTACAAGCGTTTATTCCAAAATCGAATCCAATAACTTGTATGGTGATTGTTATGATCAAAATATTATTATGAGAAATGATTAAATTATTGTCTCGGGAAATTTCAGTTTTATAGATTACCTATACAATTATAACTTATAAAATAGAAATAAAAATATTTCCATGATTTCGGAGTAGGTCGAAGGTACCTATGCAAAATGTTGAATCGATAAAAAAAAACTAACAAATGGAGAAATAAGGAGTACCTACCTACGTACTTATCGTAAAAAAGAAAATTCATACACTATTACAGAAAAAAATCCTGGCTTTATTGTGCTTTACTCAACAGACAATGACATAATGATTGTTTATCTAGTGCATATGATGAGTGCAGATGAGTGTAGCATCAATGGATGTAAGAAAGATTTTCGTAGAGTGCTTTCATTAGGAATGTGTTTTTTTGTATAATTTTGTAAAAAATCGTGGAAGACTGGATTTTGTAGCTTAAACCAAGGTATATTTGCTGCTATGAGGCTCAAACACAGATCTTCATTAAAACTTGATGTTTTTGGTTTGATTTCATCTTCCATCAACATTTGTTTACTATTGTTAGAACTTTTTTTCAAACATTTCAAATGAAACTCGGTAGTTACATGTTGTGTTATTTGAAATTTTTTGTTACAACGCACTTGCCGATCACAAACTTGACAATAAATTACTAATCCACTAGTGGTAAACACAGTTTTGTCGCGATTATAAGGCTCAATCCATCGAGTTATGGATGAACCCAAATTAGATTTAGTTTTTGGCATTTTGTCTTTGTTTTTAAAACGGGATAAACAAGCACTACAGCGGACAAACACGTTGACGTACGAAACTACGAACGATGGTCGATGACTGCGTATTAATGTCGTCGTGCCGGGTGGTGGTTATTATCACCGGTCGACATATTTCTGTCGTCCGGGAATTTCCGACTATTAGATTATTATTAGCGACTTTATTCGGGACGCGAGTGTGTACGTAGTACGTACTACGTATGTTTGTTAATACCTATCATATCTATTCATGCTCCGATCTCATACAGTGAGGCAATTCCAAAATTTATTGTAAAATAAAATTATTTATTTATTAAAAACCTATTAAATATTCATGTCATATGCATTTATGAACAAATATGCAAAAACCCTCGAAATATGCAAAATATGCAATATAAAATTTGGTATTTAAAATCGGTGTGATATGAACCGTGGACATTTTAAACCCCCATAGACGTGCATACAATTAGTACGAACATGCAAATGCATATAAATCCGGGCTCTACTGATAACTATTAAATGGATATATTAAAACTTATAAATATTTATTTTTATTTACTGAATATTTTGGTAAAGTTTAAACAAAATACTAACTGTACCTAATTCTAAATTCTAAATTAATGTTATTCAAACATATTCGATTTCAAGATTGTTATTATATAGTAGAAATATATCTTTAAGAATTTTTCCTGTGTATACCACCGATAGGAGCTGATGCATAAGAAAGAAAACGTATCTAATTTAATATTGATTTGCCAGTATCTACTATATGCCATTCTTAGTAACAACGCCAACCTATTTAAAATATTGTTTCATTGATGGTGGACGCTCAGTGGACTAAGGACGTAATCATCTTCAAGTATACATCTTAGATATTTGACAATACATTATTTTAATAAGAAATCTAAACTCAGTAGAAATTATAATAATATGAATAATCATAATATCAATAATCATTTTGTTGACCCAATATTAACAATGATATTATTAATTTATATTTGTGTTAAAATTACCGGTATTTTTGGTTCAGTGTAGTTCCTACCTTCATCACATTAATGTTTGTTTTTTCTCCATAAGCATTTTTTGTACTTTTAGGTTTAAAAAATATCAAAATAGTAAGTCGTAGACATTATCGTTATTTTCAATAAATTAGAATGCGAATTAGTCAATTAGTCATGTGGACGTGCGCGACATGACGGACGCGTGTCGGGGTCACCAACCGCAAAAAGGGGACCGTAGAGAGGGAATATTATGATTTGTGGCGATGGCTACAAACATTTGAACAGCGATATGATAACTGTCAACTGTTAGCCGATAACCGATAAGTGACAACCATGGTTGTAGATATACAACCAAGGTGACAACAAATATAACCAGTGTGACTGTAATGCGTTTAACTCGTGTATATTTTTTTTTATGGAATGTGAAACCTGGATAATAACTGAAATAATAATAAGTTCAGGTTTTTTTAATTCAAAAAAAATTTTGCTAATTTCTATGACAAATAAAAAATTCGTAAGTCATGGCTTTATTTGGGGGGAGGGGGGCTAAACCTAATTGCGCCTATGATCAATTGGATGTAATATGTCCCATATAACCTCGCATGTTTCCAGCACTATATTCGATATGGTCGACACTCCCATTAGAAACACGAAATGTAATGCTGAGAAATGTGTTCCGCAAGCCAAATATCTGAATATTATTGAAACAAAAATTTATATTATTTTAAATTTTGAGCGGAGCAAAGAAAAATTTACCGAAAAAACATTGACATTTTTAATGTTACGATATTCAATATTATCCCGTAAAACAATTATTTCTCTTCAAACGATTTTTAGTATTTTTTTGTAATTTAAAACCATATTTCATTAGATACTTGCAGTTTTTAAACTATTATTTACTATGTATGATCAATTGTTCCATTTATTTATTCTTTTTGAGCTATTTATTATAGGCGTGAGCCACTTTTAATTTTCTTTAGCAGAGCAATGAATGTATGGATTTTACAATGATGTGTGTTTTTAATTTTAAATTTTTAAATTGTCGTGTCTCTTATGTCAATCATTTCCAAGAAAAAGAAATAGATAATCTCCTGAACGACTCAATCAACTATTATTTTTGAATTCATATTTCAAATCGAACTCAAGTTCTGAA
>NC_042493.1:26810102-26814617 GCF_005508785.2 Acyrthosiphon pisum
TTTTTCTAGGGGTTTCCATCCTTTGTAAATAATTCAAAATTGCTCACTTTCTTCAGAAGTGGTAGTTATTCCAACTATTATACATAAAAATAAAAATATTATCAATATACGAAAAATACTGTTTACTTAACAAATTATAGCAAAATAGGTAATTCTTATTTTAATTTTAGTCAATTATTCGATTAGACATTTTGTAAAATGTAAAAACTATAGACTATAAATTATTTACTAAAACTTATTATAAACTTTATTTAGATAGTCATTACCTGTATCTGATGCTAACATTTCTTCTCTTACAACTTCAGTATTATCATCATTCGAGCAAATTATTTCAATGGGCATATTATCAAAATTCAAAAGTTCTAGAAATAAATTATATTGTTATACCGGATATAACAACTTCCTAAAATATTACTTTATTAAAACAAACTTTATTTTTAAAAATATATACATAGATATTAGATAAATATATGAATTATATAAAGAACCAACAGTGTATATAACATTAACCATTAAGTATTAACCAATTTGGCAAACTTTTTTTTTTGCATTCATTTTGGGCTTATTTTTATTATTAATTAGGGAATACTGTTTCATCCTCATAATTATGAAATTGGAAACTATGTGTGACAGGACTTCTTTCTTGTGTATATTACAAGGAAAATCAATAGACTTATTATTATTGAAAAAGTCATCAATTGTTAATAAAAAAACATTATTATTTTCACAATGTTTTATAAATGAATTTTCGACAGCCACCAACAGTCTAAAAATGAATTCATTTGGATAAATCAAACCTCCTCGTGATTTTAAATTGAGAAATGTAGCTTCAGGTATATCGGAGTACGTTTTTTTACCTGAAAATAAATTGTTATTATCAAAATGCTATTTAAATATAGTTTATTGTAATTTGTTTATAGGAAAGATGTATTTTTGTATAATTACTTACCAGTTATTACAGTAAGGCAATCGTTACATTTTATTTGCTTCGTGAGATTTTTGGTGATATAGCCACAAATATAATATAACACACAGTCTTCAACATTTGCCTTGTAATAATTATGCATATTACCATCAAATATATCATCTACATCTACATTATTTATTATTAAGGAGTCAAGTTTTTTTTTTAAGGTTTCAATTTTTTCAATTCTCTCTGAAACATTCTCAATATTTACAGTAGACTTAAAATCATTAATTGTAATTGTTTGTACACTTTGCTCTAAAACTTTACAATTTCCGGTTTTTGGTGGTTTTAATAAAGAGTATATAGATAGCATTTTATACCCTTGGAGAAATGTAGGTGTACTAGGGTGCTCATTAGGTCTAGAAGCCTGTCAAGTCATACCAAAAAATTGCTATGAACAAATACAATTTAATATCTACATTATAATCATTATATGTAATATGTATAGTAGATACCTAAACTTTTTTGGTTTTTGAAAATAATTACCTCTTTACTTAATTATATACTTACCTCTAAACGATCTTGATTCATTTTTCAGGTTAGGACATATTTGAATGCACATTTATCTAAAAGATATTTTGTCAGTTCATTTTTTTTTTTATTCCTTTTCCAGGGTGTTTTCTATTAAATACATCAAAAAGTTTATTAATACGGTCGGTAAAAATTTGTGTTTGATAACTATTTTTTAAAGATTCAATTCCAATATAATCTCTGTAGAATTCTATGCCCTTGGCCATAGAATCACTAAAAATCTAGAAACAAGTAATAGTTAATAATGACAAATATATTTTTATAATATAAATTTACCTGAGTTGCTAACTTGACACTCATTTTACTAAACCCATCAACTTCTATGTGTCTTAATGACATTTTAGGACAGACCCTTGTTGGAGAATTTAAATTTCTATTTACATCATTATTGTAAACAACTTGATAATGAGACCATCTTATAAATGCTTTTTCGGGAGATTCCTAGAAATTTAATGTAAGTATTATTTAAATAAATTATAAGAAACTTTATAATTGTATTTACCCTTAAACTCTTTTTATTCTAGAGTCTGTTTCTAACATTTTTTATGAGATGGGGAGCATCGGCAAACATAAAAATTTTTCGTTTAGGGTCTAAGGGGTTTTGGAATGAAAAAGACACTTTATCCTTTTGACCACTTATACCAAGTTCGACCCATAATTTTCGGTTGGTTGATGCCCCATCTGAAACCACACCTTCAACTCTAACTCCATTATTTTCCAACAAGCATATTGCTTTAATGACCAATTGGGTCAAAACCAAACCTATGATAAATTAATAAATATTGAATCAAAAAAATATAATAGATTATAAATCACAATATTTAATAACTTACAAATAAAACATACAAGTACAACACTTAATTTGTACATTATTGTACATACATGTATATACATTACATAATATATATGAAACTGGACATTCAAATCATGGAACACAAATAATTAACCATATAGAAACACACAAATAAAACGAAGAGCAAAATACCTATAATCTAGAAATATACCATTATAACATTGATATTATTACAAGATATTATGACTGTATATTAAAATCATGCAACATTCAATAATTAACCACATACAGTTCCTAATATTTAAAAACATAAAAATGTATATACCTACCACAGTCCACAGAACATACTAACATCTAACACATAAAAAAAGCATATACAATTAAATCATGAAGTTATAAATATTATACTGATTTGTTATATTATTACTAGTTTGTTAAAACAATATTATAAAAATATTACAGTATTTCAATTTTAATACCTTTAACTGGACCATGAGATGCAAAAACTGTAATAGGTTGATTAAAATGTAGAGCTAAACTTTGGAACATAAAAACTAATGTATGATTAGCTTTTAACTCAGAAGAATCTACTTCTCCGCCAAAATCTTCTAATCCACAATAAGTGACAGTCTGAGAGTTTACATTAAGACTTTCTCTTAAAAACATTTCATCGTAAACTAACATACCATGTTTTTGTTCAGATCTAAGTATACCAATTTTTTTTTTTAACATTTGGAAAAATTTCTTGTCAAAACCACATTGAATGTTTATCATGGATAAATATTTTCTAATAGTTCTTGGACACGGTAGAGGTAATACTTCTTGTTCTCTTAAAAATCGGTAAGTAGTGGAAGATCTGTCAACGTCGAGAAAAAAAAAGGTTAGTCATCAAATTAATATTACTTTAAATGGTAAATTATTCACCTAATTTTCAATAAGATGCATAATAGTATCCAATTTTCTGAATACCTCCTATTTTTAGTATTCATGACTTTACTGGCATTAATAATTTCTTGAATAATTGTTTTCTGTGATGTATTTAAGTTGTTACTTTCAAATAAATCAGCTACAGATTCTTTTGTCAATTTTTTTGATTTACATTATACTATTTGTACTTCATTCAATGTTACATTCAATTATTCTACTCTTATTTTAAACCTTTAATAAACAAATATGGTAAATGCATTGTTATTGTAAATATTATTTTCTTTCACACGTTTTCACCTTTTATTGGATTGGTTAACCTTTTTTGTTTTTCTTTAAATTTGTTTTAATATACTCTGTCTAGTAGGAGTCAGAATAGAGCCAACATATGTTTTATTTCTAATAGATAACCTTTTTCTATATACCCTAAAATAAGGAAATAATAAATTACACCGTTTACATATTTTTGTAGAATTAGTAAGAATTGAACATTCGTTATGGCGCCATATTGAACCGTCTAAATTAGTGTTTTTATATGAATTCCTAAATACAAAATGTTAAAATGTTAAAATGTTTAAGATTAGATAGAAACATATTAATTACCAATTAAACAATTAGAAATATATAGGTACCCGGAAAATTGATGACACTTAAGATTGGACCGCCTTGACAAATTTGTTTCTGTTCAAACAATTTAATAGTTTCATTAATTTTCATAAAATCTAATGGGTATGTCAATTGTGATAGACCTAATATTTTAGGATCTCTACGTTTATGATTGACATAATAACTTTTTTTTTAAATATCAGATTGAAAAACAATTTGTTTTTGAATGACCACTTTCATTTCACTACCACATTCAGATTTAATTGGTTTATACAATGACACTATACATTCATCACGGTCAGTGGCGCAACTCGATAATAAGGGGCCCATGTGAAAATGTCTGGACCGGGGCCCTTACCTGCCAACAAGAATTAAACACAGTACAGCACTTGGTATAAATCGAATGTGGTTCAAACAGTGGCGTCATTTCAGTTAGCAATAGAGGGGGCAAAGGTTTTGACCGACCCGAATGGGTAAAAAAAAACACTCGCAACCACATATTAACTACTTAAATTTTTTTATGGTACCCTTTTTATTAACTAGGTAACATCATTTTTAAATAGAAGGTAACAGATATTTTAGAAAAACAATTGTATACCTATCAGTTAAAAGTGTACAAACTATTATATGGCAATATTTATATTGATAAACAATAGTATTAGTAGTTTATTAAGATATCTTCTTTTTTTATTTT
>NC_042493.1:26815119-26818003 GCF_005508785.2 Acyrthosiphon pisum
ATTAAGAGTGGCGAGTGCCAATTGGTTGTTGTTTTTAGAATTTGTATTAATTTTAGATTTTAGAAATCAAACTATACGAGATTATGATACTAGTTATTATTATTGTTGTGCATACAAGTATACAACAATATTAATATGTTCATTTTCCTCCACAAAAACACACTCACACAAACAAACATACATAAATGCATATCCATACATACAATGTGTACGTCTCTGCTGTGTGTAAATATAAATATATTCCAACTATTCAATTAGTAAAAATGTATCGTTGTGACAATAATTGCCTAGTAAGTACAGGTTTTAGGTTAGAAAATATTATAAAATAGGCATGTTTTTGTGCTAATAAAATATTATAGTAATGGTAAGACGGCAACAATTGGGCACGGTCCATCGGGCTGCTTTTAAAATCAGACAGGGGCAATTGCCCGCCTTGCCCCTCCCCCCCCCAAATGACGCCACTGGGTTCAAATTACTTTCCTGATATGTCCAAGAACAATTTGAAATTTTCACAAAATCGGTCAAGTAGTTTTTGAGAACCTATATGATAGCTACATTTATACATTTAACTCTCATGTTTGTTTCAAGATATAATTTCTTTATTCAAAACCATAAGTGTGCGAAAATTTAATGGATTCTTTTACCTCATCTACCAGAGTAACTAATGGAAAACATCTAAAATACTATTTTTTACTAATTATTAAAAAAAAAAAAAAATAAACATAAAAATGTCTATCGTAAATCTCAAAATACCTCTCCGGGTTGAACCAACTGGGTCTAATAGTGAATCTAAATCATTCGAAGACTCTCTCAAAACCACATAAAAAATTTCCAGTGGTTTAGGAGGAGATCAATGACATACAGACAAACATTTATTTGTTTATATACATATATAGACATAGATTGTTATTATTTTCGGCCACCCGGCACCCAATTCATTTTACCAAAGAAAATTATTATACATTAAAAGCTTCCCCGTGACTCGACCGATTTACTAGTGAAAACCGTATTAAAATAAGTAGAGTTCTTTTCGAGATATATGCTCGTACTTACAAAAAAGGGTCTTCTATTTTATAATATATATATGATATAGATTAATAGATTATATTATATTAATTGTATTAATATTTAATTATTATTACCTATATTATTTTGTATATTACACATTATAGTAGGAATATCGTATATGAGATCTCGGGGCCCCCAAAAATCAGGGGCCCCTGTGAATTGCACATCCAACACTCCCGATAATTGCGCCACTGATCACGTTACAACATCCAACCAACTGGCATTAATAATTCCTCATAACTGGTAAATGTTTCCTAAATAAATAACAATTATTAATGTGTGCTTATAGGTATTAAAATTCATACAGTAGTCTATAGTCTAGACAGACTATTTTTAGGTGAAATAATCATAAGTCATTAACAAACTTGTGTTGGGAGCTGTGAACTAAGACATATTCGTTCAGACATAGGCTATCACTAAACAACTGTTTTCTAAATGACTCAGTAGTTAATGTATTTTGTCCGGTTGGGTCTGGTAAATCAGGAGTTATAGTATTATAGTTTTCCGTGATATCAATTGATGTATCAAATATTGATGGAAAGCTCCCTTTCTTAACCCAACCAAATGTCTTATAACCTATAGGTAGTTAATAATGATGTTACAGAAATACAGAATACTACAATTTAAACATATTCAAATATTATGTAAAATTCTTGATTTTACTTTTTCCAAATCATTAGGTCCATTATAATCAGTTATCAAATCTTCATTAGAAAAATGCTTAGCACAGACATAAACCACTTTGCGATTTGAATTGCCATTTACTTTTCGAACAATTTCGTTCCAAGCATAAAAATCTGAGTCGCGAACTTTAAACAATTTTTACAGCTAAGAACTAAGTAGGTACCTACATTTTATATAGACCTGATAAGTGATATTATAATCTCTAAAATATTTTACATTTTTAGAGTCTGCATAGGTCCTATGTATAATTACATTATTTTAAATACCTATTAATAATAATATCTATAAATTACCATAACTACGACCTGCAGCCATATCTTAATTGGTTGACAAAATATTACTTCACGTGTAAAATTTAGTGCCCTCAGTACTGTGTTGGACTGTTGACAGCTATTTTAAGTCGAGGAAAAATAATTAAATTAATTTATAACATTATTTTACGTTACTTTACTTTAAACACTATATAAATATATGGTGGAGTGGTACGGGGTTACCCCGCGAAATGTTTGTCCACTTATCCGCTCATCTCAACTTTGAATATTTATAACTCATAAACTACTCGCCCCAAATTCGATTTTCATGTATCAAAATATTAAGAAAAATATTCTGCTTTGGAATATAAAATTAAAACCCTATGTTGTCATTCAAAAAAGTAAAAAACTTAAAAAATTATAATGACAAAAAATATAATTTTTTAAGAAAAACGTTGTTTTATAAGCGACTTGAAAGTATGTAAAAAAATGTACACTATTTGAAATAAAGAGTGTTGTTTGATAAAAGAATCACCCGGTATACTCTGTCCAGCGAGAGAATGCGCCGATCCTGCGGGTCTATAGACCTATATAGACTACTTATATACTTATATAACTACCAGTGTTCGGAACGTTCATTAAAAAATTATAAATTCATTCACGTTCACGTTATATTTGAAAAAAATGAGTAATGTTCACTTATCGTTCTCTAAATATGAACGTGAACAGATGAATATGCGTTGGTGGATGACCTTCTTTCCGAACACTGGGTAGGTACCTACTGCTAACTGGTTACCTAACCGTCTACTGAAGTCTATTGTCTACTGTCTAACCTAATATAAAGTTATGGCAGACCTACCAGTGACAGACTCAACAGAAGT
>NC_042493.1:26818563-26825005 GCF_005508785.2 Acyrthosiphon pisum
AAAAAACTATAAAAACTGTTTTTTTAAATATTTTTTTCATTTTCGGTTACTACAGAATAACCTAATTACGCGAAACTGTTTTACATTTTTTAATCCTTGCTATAAAAGTTAATCCTTTTTTAAAATAAATGAATCATTCCGCTCAGAATCTAAAATAATGCTATTTTTTCTTTTATTGGTCTTAAACTTTTAACTTTCGGGAACTATGACCATTAGCATTATGGGGGGGGGGGGGGATTACTGTTGGTTGGTTGAGGAACACGTGTGTATGTGGGATGAGAATTCGTCGCTAGAAACCAGAGTGATCACCCATCCGGGTGCTAGTGACAGTAGTCACTACGGCCAACCATTCTACGCTACATTAGGCCCTTAAATAAAGCTGTATATAGTATGTTTTTAAAATTCTAATATAAATTATAATGCAAAATAATATAAAATTGTCGAGCGAAGCGAGAAAAAAAATTTTTGAGTCAGCAAGTTAATAGGTCTACCACCCCCCCCATAAATTGTTCTTCGGGACGGCCCTGGCTATTGATGGAATGTTTGGCGACGATGATGAGAGGTTGATGAGTAATACATTCAATGAAAACACTGGCGTTTTATTCTATACATTAATTCAATTAAAAGGGGGTTGTTTTTTTAATGTATTTGTTGGTAGGTACTTATATTGAATGATATTTTAATTGTTTGTCTAATGCACAATATAAGTATTAGTAATAACAATATATTAAGTTAAGGGGATTCGATACCGTGATTTTCTGTTTTCGTCTAACACACGCCGGACATAGTATTTTAGACGTGTTTTTTGCCAAACATACAAATTGATATAATGAAGCGATAAGAATTCTTAAGACAGATTTGAATTCGTCATCAAGTATTCAAGTCTACTTAAAATCGACCTTCCCACATTTTTGATATTATCTCCCAAATTCCAGAAAAAGTCATATAAAAAAAGAGGATTTGAACATTTTTGTATTTCGATTTTTGGAGAAGCTAAAAATCAAAAATGTGGGAAAGTCGATTTCACGTAGACTTGATGACAAATTCAAATCTGTTTTCAGAATTCTTATCGCTTCCAGGGCCGTCGTTAAGGGTAGGCAGTGCTGGCATTTGCCTAGGGCCTCGCGCTTGTAGGGGCCTCGCAATTCGCACTTTAAACTAAATTTAAAATATTGTTCAAAATTATTACATTTTTTAGTTTTGTATTGATATTATTTGTTTAATCGAATGATTAGGTAAACAATGTACTTTTGTATTGTGACAAATATTATGCTGTTAACTGTTAAGTTATAGTTTGTATTGGGAACTGTAGTTTAATTTAAATTTAGTGCAGTACCGCCAATACATAAATATTATTTTTAGTATATTAATATTGTCGTTGTAGACGTCTATAGTAATCCACACTCTTACCAATGGCACGTCAAGAATCAATATAACAAAATAATATTATCGCTATTAATGACTATCCAGTACGGCAATACGCCGTGCTGTACGCTCGTGGATATTAATAGCTATTAGATTTATGTATATATATTATATATATATTTACATTTGTTTATTATAGTATAAATAGTATAATATAATATTTAGTCAATAGAATTCGTCGAGTTATTTTACATTTCTATTTCGTCAGTCGCGGCAAATAGATCCGGACTATAGGTAGTTAAGCAACGTGTAGTTATTAAAAAAAATAATTTTATCATAATATAAGTACTAAAGTACCTTATGTATTGAGGAAAAATAGGTATATTTAATTAACTTTCAATGAATCGCGTTTTGTTCCGTCTCCCGTGTTTTTTTGTTTTTTAATATTCCATTTAAATTTCTTATCTATTATACAATCAGTCATCCTAGATAACACAAGGGTGGCCAAACCTCGGATCGCATTGACTTACGTGGCTAGTGTTTTAAGTACTTTTAACATTTTCACTGATATAATATAATAGCTAGGTAGTAGGTACCGATTATTCCTTTTTCTGCGTAACCCGTAACATGCACTTCTACAGTTCTACAATTATACGATTTTACCTACGGGATCACGCAACACTAAAAAAAAATGTCTTAACATTTTTTTTAAATGTTAAATTATTGTAGCTATCGCTGTATGGAATGATTTGGTGAAAATCCGATGTTAAAAAAAATATTACTTTATGAGAAATGAAGAAATGCTTTTGCAGCTAAAAAATCCAGGAAAAAAATGTTTTAATTTTGCATCATGAATCATGATCAGTCAAATTTTGGTCTTAATGTATAATTATTGTATAGTATAAACAATAAAATGTATAATTTATTATTTTTAAATGTATTGTATATTATAATGTTCAATAAATTATGGGGCCTCGCATTTCACAATTTAGATATTGCCTAAGGCCTCGCCAATCGTAACGACGGCCCTGATCGCTTCATTAGATCAATTGGTATGTTTGGCAAAAAACACGTCTAAAATACTATGTCACGCGTGTGTTAGATGAAAACAGAAAATCACGGTATCGAATCCCCGATACCACGATTGGGTACCGGTCAATTTTTCCGTTAAAAACTACCTATTTAACTTCAATTGTTCTGATCGTTGTATTGAAGCGATAAGACTTCTGAAAATGTATATGAATTCGGCATGAAGTTATACTACCCAAGTTAAATGAACCCTATGTGGGTTCAGCGCTGAATCAGATTAGGATCGGTAAAAACATATATACATCATGCAGAAAGGTATTGGCTCCGCCCCAAAAATTATTGTTCATTTGTCAGACTAGAGTCGGTGTTGCAACCGTGCGAGAGTGAACAAAGGTACAGTGCCCTAACCGTGTAGGAGTGTTGAAAAATAACGTAAAAATACGCAAATTTCTTTTGCGAGATGACGGTTTCGAACCTGCAGGAACACCTATACTAACAACCTATGCTTTGTTAAACCTACTTCCTACCTACCAGTCGAATTATCTGATTAAATATTTAATGACAAGTGAATACGATGTGTAATATAAAATACTATCATATAATTTTCTTGATCCGATGGGGGGTTTTAACCCCTATCCTCCACCCCTGGGCACGCCACTGTATAATATGTATTATATAAATTTACATTTCAGTATATTTAAATATCTATACAAGCCCGGATTAAGGGGTGGCAAGGGGGGGGGGGGGGCATGGTCCCAGGGCCCATTGATTTTGGTGGCCCATATTTATCCCCAAAAATATATTTTTTAACGCGTTCAATAGTCTTAAAAAAAAATTATGCAAGTAGGTGGTTATATGAAGGTAAATTATTATTAATAATTATAAAATAAAATTGTTCTCAATTTTATATCACGAAAAATTACTATAAATAATGAACTATGTTTGGCAACAATGTTGTGTTAAATTGTGTTTGTTTTTTATTTTGAGCATTTTAGATTACCAATTTAATTATGGGCCCTCTAAGTGTATGGTGTCCCCGGGCCCAAATGATCCTTAATCCGGGCTTGTAATCTATATAAATGATAATTCAAAAAATCAAAATATAATATAATGTTACATGCACGGTACGCCAGAACCGACACCGGACCTTAAAATTGTTACCCCTATGGCAAGATGTTGGATGCGATGCGCGTTCTCTCGCTGGACAGACTTTAATAATATAACAAGTTATAATTTATTTTAACAAAAATCAATGATAATTATTATTCAGCTCTACAAGAAAGAAATAGGCGTATGTTGCAAAATCAAGATAGAAGCAATAGAATTATTATGTTCATTTTAATTTTATATGCAATGATCTCATTATTCTTTATGCTATAAATATTCTATATTGTTTGATTTGTAAATATAATAATGTAAATGTAAATAAAACAATGCAAATAAAACAATTTAATGCAATATAGATGTTATAGTTTTAATTTGTTGTTATAAATTAAGATGTTATCGTTATATACTTATACACAGGGATACCCAAACATATCTTATTAAAAATAAGAAAAAACAAAGATTTTTACAAAAAACTTATTTTGTTAATTGGTGACTAAAAAAAAACGTACCGTAGATATACTTATGTTGAGCGTAAGTTCACAATATTTTTATGAGCGTTTAAAGTTAGCCATTGAATATTCACCATTTCACCCGTATATTAACAAAGTCCATTGGAATTTTCTTATTTTGTTGTAATTCAAAAACTAAAAACCCTGGGTACATTTTTACAAAATGTTTTTATTTTATTATTTTTATACATCAATATGGAACATTTTCAAAATATCTTTTTTTCATTTTGAGTTATTATAGAAATTTTAGTTTATAAATCTTAGTTTTTTTAAGTTTTTTTTTTCAAATGTCAATAAATTTCTGAATTTACTTATCTAGATATCTACTGCACAGCAGATCAGTTCCCACTTGTCCACTTGTTTTATATTATAATCGTTGTGCGGGTGGCAAGGCAGTGTTGTTAAGGAACGATTCCTGGAATTGATTCCTTTTTAGAGGGACGAATGTAGGAATAAATTCCATTATTTTTTAAAGGAATAGGAATGTGAATCAATTCCTTATTTTTATAATTCTTTTGTTCTTCTCGGAAAAGTGTAAAAAAACATTTGGGAAGAAAAATTTTGTATTTTTGTTTACCTATCATGTTATTAATCTATTAAAAAAATTATAGATAAAGCTACCAATTTTTTATTCACATATATGACTGTGTTCTTATTAGTAATAATAATTAACAACTAATAAATTTATAATAACTAATAAACTATAAACTCATGAACCACGAGGAACGAGGAAAAGAATGAGTTCCTTTTTTTACAGAAACTAGGAATTAGACGAGTTCTTTTTGACATTAAATGAATGAGGAACTGAACGGATTCCTAATTATACTAAAGGAACGAGGATTTCAACGGGTTCCTATATAAAAGGAATTTTAACAACACTGTGGAAAGGGCACTACCTGTAATTTATCTTAAAATATGAAAATTCTGTCTAAGCTATACTGGAATAATCCATTTTATTCTGCTGTACTTTTTTTGATATTATAGTGAATCAACTCATTATTATAACATTTATTGACATTATTTTTTTTATGAGTATCTATTTTAACAGGACATTGTACCCTCGTGAGTTCCTTGTCTTAATAGGTTGTTCTTATATTAAATGAAAGTTTGTTAATAGACGAGTTCACTCTAATATTAAAAGTAATAACACAGGGTTGGTTCTGATAAACAAAAATATCTATGTTGTGCGTGGGTCAGATAAATTAATTTGGAACGTAATAACTTCTTTTAAAATATTATTTTCAGAAATTTCCTAAAATGAGTATATTTCTTAAATTATTTATTTGTTATTAATTTCACAATGTTTTTTGTACGTTTAATTAGCATTATTTTTTTTTTTTTAGTCAGTTCTATCTGATACACCTGGTAGTAAATTTCGTAAACTTTGATTTGTACGGCAATACGACGTGAGTTATGAACTCAATAATTTTACTTAATAATTTACGATATGTATACAATAACAAGATATTATATTAAATTTTAAATCACACCATTCACGATTGTCTTAAGCACATAAAATATATACTTCGGATTATGAAAAAAATAATTCTTTAATACTATGTTAAGTTAATAGTTGTTAAATCAGTGTGTAAATCAAACTACTTTTACACGTATAAGACATTGGAGGATAGAATAATCGTCAAAGGAGCCGCGTCGGTGGGATGTATTTTTGACAAAACTACGCGGCATCAGTACTTTTCTAACTTTTTAATTTTTAATATTCAAATTATTTATTTTATCATTTTTATCAAAAAAATAAATTCCGTGTCTGGAAACGTCTGGTGTCCGTCTGGAAACGTATTTTACGCGTGGCACGGGAAAGCGCTACCACGTCTGTACGCGCATTTATGTATTAACATTTCGCAGCATTCATTATGTAACATTATTTTGTTAATAAATGATGAAATATAATAATAATATAATATAGGTACCTACTACCATTGATTATACATATATCGTGACACGGTCATCGGTCGAATACCGGAACGTCCGGAACACGTTTATTATTCAGGTATTCTCATTATATTATAATAATAATACATATTGTTATTATTATATAATATATAATAGTAAAATATTAATGTTAAACAAAACAAAAAAATTGTGTAATTGTGCATTGGCGTAATAAAGCGCAAACCGCATAACTACGGCCAGGCGCCCCACGACACCCACAGCAGAGACAAGCACAAGAGTAGTGAATACCATGACAAAATAGATAGGTATGATGACAACTTAATTTGTGCGCACAACCACCGCGCGTTCCCTGTCCACAGTGTAGTTCGCCATCTCTCGTTGGTTTTTGATAATATAGGTCTTATCACTATTTCGTTATCTATCTATTAAAATATTAAAATATTTTGAACATTTCTATTTAACAATATTCAACATCAACGTTTAATATTATGTAAATACTATTACAAAATAGCTATGAA
>NC_042493.1:26825055-26827706 GCF_005508785.2 Acyrthosiphon pisum
CATCTGTATTTATTAAATGTGGGTATTTATTACAAAATTTATTTGTGACATACCCAGCTACATATTTAGCAGCTTCGTACTCAAGTTGGTCAAATGAATCACTAGAATCAACCTGTGGTATAAAATTAAAATTTTTGTAAACTATTCACACAATATTTTAAGATTCTTACTTTAGTAAGGAAGCCCTTAGCTAATTCTCAAGGTTTTAATTTTTAATTTTTATACTTACAAACATTTAAAATTGTTTTAGTAGGTCAAGCCCTTCTGGTTGAACTAATGCTGTATCTTCTCCTAACTCCAATATGACATCATCAGATTTAGGAATGATTTCAGAGCATTGAATAATTTGGCTAGTTAAACATTCGTTTTCACTTAAGGTTTATTTCATTTCCACACTCAGAGTTGGTATTATTGGTGAAAATGCAATTGGAATGTTTTCCAAGAATGTACCAGCGAAGACTGAAAAGTAGGTATAATATTATACTACCTACACAGCTTAACCTAACCCATACCTGTATTTAAAATCAAGCACAGTTAAATTATTACTGGCACTACCACACATTCCTTTCAGATAACTGAATGTATTTTCTACTAGATCCTGATTTAAATTTCTTGTGGTAATATAAGATATTTCTTCATTATAATTTTTTAAGTCGTCCCACAACATCATTAACGAATTATTTGATATTAAAATTCCTAAAAAATAATATTAAATATAATATAGTATTAATATTATTATTCCTAAACTTATCAACCTTTTTGAAACGGAAGTAATGTTCCTTTTTTTTTTCCATGTACAGTCATCTTAGAAATGAATTCGTTCATTTCTAAAAGAAGATTTTTTTGGTTTATAATGTCAAGTCCAAAACTTGGTCTTCCATGATCATATCTGTGTGAAGAATTATGTAAATCAAACCAATCATTAAATAATTGAATCGTTTTTGATGCCTAAAAAATAATAAAGTTTGTTTATTTCTAATATTGTCTTGTATACATAAATTATTAAATTCACTTCTTTCCAATTATAGGTATTAAAATGGCCATTTTGTCCTGCATATGATATGGCTTTAGCAACTGAATTTGAAAAAACGTGTGCTGCAAGTTTCACATTCATCCTGGAAGTTCCCTCAACCAAAAGATGACGTTCACAAAGTTTATGTGCAATTTTATAATCGTTTCCACTATTTATATTAATTAATTCTTGAAGAATATTTTTACCAACAAACTTTTCATTAGATAAAATATATCCTCTAAAAAAATATTACATTAAGGTATCATAATATGATTGTATAATTGTTAAATAATGTCTTACTGGTCAATAAAATGATTCCTAGCTAACTTTAACAGATGAGGAACATCTGCAAATACATATACATTATTGGTTGTTGCAGGATGAGGAAAAGGTACATTATCAATGGAGATATTTAAGTCTCTCCATAGACCCATGTTAGTTGCACCCATGTCGTTTACTATGGCAATAACATTGTACCCTACATCATATAACTTCTGTATTATTTTAAGTAACAGTTCTGGTTTCATTGGTACATCATAATCATAAAAAACTGGTTGTTTCCACTTTGCGAAAAGACTTATCACAAATATTTATACTTTTTAGTTTTTTTTTATGTTAAGTATTGTAGTATATATTTATTATATTATACCTAAAAGCTAAATACTAAACTTTAACTTAAACTTACCTCTTATCATAGCAACTTGTACACATCTATGAGGGCCCAGGAACTGTTCATTTTTTTTGTCATAGCAAATTCTTTTTGATACATATGTTTCATCAAACGATAAAACACATAATTTTTCAAGTTTACTTAAATGTTCGCCTGTTAATTTTTTTTTTAGAACTTTTTAGCATAATATAAATAATGAGTGTGGAAATAAATATAAATGATGTTATTGTAACTACATTTTGGTTGTTATTTTATGTACATAAGTATCCATCTTCGTAACAATTAAAAAATATGTTTACCTTTAGCCTTCATTAAATGCAATACATTATATAATATTCCAGGATTTAATTCAAATGTTGATGCCCATTGACGAAGAGTAGATAATCCTGTATGATAAAATTTGTAATTATAACCACGTATATTCTATCTTACTGCTTAAGGTAAAAGTAAATGATTTGTAACCTGGTAAAGGAAACTTTTTTGTTTCACGTAGAAATGTATATGCCCTTTTTTTTTTTTTTTTTTTTTTTTTTTTTCTCCAAAAAACCAGGTACGGGTGGGAACTGTTTAGCACAATGCTGCCACCCGAACCCGTATCGTTTATTCACCGTTACAACATAATAAACAAGCTACTACATACGTGGGGGCCTCTAACCACCCTAGTTATTCGGCCTTCGGCCCACAAATAATAATCGCGCCTGCCTAGCCCGCTCTGCATCCTCCTTCCGCCCGAGAATCGCCTCCACCATTCTGCCAAATGCCAGCCTCAGTCCCTCCGCCATCGCCTCGACACGCCGCCTCCTGGATGCATCATCTGGGAGGAGCTCCTGTTCCGGTCCCAGGATGATATCCGGCACATCATTGGGTTGCAGTGGCCGGCCGATGCATTGCTCCACCTCCCGTCTGTCTTCTGCCCAGTACGGGCAGTTAAACAAGGTGTGTTCCACAGTGTCGTTCGGCTCATCACAG
>NC_042493.1:26828879-26841904 GCF_005508785.2 Acyrthosiphon pisum
GCGAAACCCACCAATTTCACCGATTCGTGAAGCTCCAGCCGCAGGAGATCATCATAGAAGATGTTCCATAAGCAAGGCCCAATAACTGAACCCTGAGGAACACCACACGAGACGTCCATCCTGGTTAGATCACCATCGCCGCCGTCGACCAATAAGAATCGGCCACTCATGTAAGACCGCAAAAGACGTACCAGGTACCCTGGGAACCCACAGAAATGTATATGCCCTAGGACTAATACTTCTTAACGAAATAGCTGATGCTATATCACTAGGTTGCCATTTATACACTTTTTTTAAGGGATGTAGTATAAGATTAATTTGTGTAGGAGTAAATATGTCTGATAATAATTTTTTAAAACGAATTTCAAATCTATGTTCTTCTTCAAGTAATAAATCCTTCTGTGATTTAGCTAGTTGTTTTAAACTTAAGTTATTTTTGATTAGACTTTCATTTTCATTTTTTAATAATTGTATATCATTCGTCAATCTAAATTTCATAATAAATTTATATATATTATTTATATGATGAAATTAATATGAATTGATATAAACTAGAATACAAAACAATTCAAAAGTTTCTTAAATCATTTTTTTTATTTTAACAACATTTTATACATTAAGTGTTTCTATCACAACAATTAGCACAGGCAAATATTAATAAACTAAATAATCTATACATTTATATTTTTTTTTTGTATAAAAAAATCATTCAAAACAATTCAAAAGTTTCTTAAATAATTTTTTTTATTTTAACAACATTTTATACATAAGTGTTTCTATTACAACAATTAGCACAGGCAAATATTAATAAACTAAATAATCTATACATTTATAATTTTTTTTTGTTGCAGACATAATTTTTCATAGTATTAAAAAATATAAGTATTTTTATTTAAAATTTAAATCACAGGTATCTAAGGTAGGTATCTCAATGTTAAAATCAAGTTTCTAGTTTAATAGGTATATATTATTTAACTTTTAAGTATAAATATCACTAAATAAACCAGGAACAAGATTTTTCAAAGAGTAGCTGCAAGTATGTTTTCCACTAAATTGAATCATCCACCTTTGAGCTTTTTCCAAGTTCTATGTATTAATCATAACCATGACAAATTATGTTTGGTCATGAATATTATAACATAGACAAAAAAATACATTAGTTTTAATATACAGACACAGATAGTTGTAGCTAATAGAGTATACAGCTAATTTAAATTAAATCATCAAATACATTACTTATAAATCTGCTCTTCTATTGGTTCATTTACTAATATAAGAGGTTCAACTCCTAAGTCTTCACTAATTGATAGACTTTTTTTGCCATCAAATAATCTTTTACAACTTACATTGTTGCTAATAAATGTAAAATGTATTAAATTATTTAAGTTTGATAGGTATTGGATAATTAAAAATTAAAATATCTACCTTAATGTCAGATTTTCTGGCAAATTATTTGGACCAGGTATAATATTCTCTCTAATGAAAACATAAAGATGCTATAACAATTATATTGTTTACTATTGTGTGAGATACATAAAATACGCATACATATTTTTTGTTTAATTAAGTAATTTAATTTAAGCCTTACGCATAAAATTTTCCTGATGGAGTGGTTATAACTTCAAGTTTTTCATTTACAGGGCTCTTGGAGGGCTCTTTTATCGGAGTAGTACTTCTTATAAAAGGTACATCATAATAATCTATACCATTCACACTAGAAAAATTATTACAAATACATTTAGCAAATTATCACTTTACCCCAAAAAAAACATAAATTATCACCTCAATGGAATCGCATCAAGTTTAAGTTTACATTTATCTGTGCTGTTGTTATTGTAATGATATGGAGCGAAATGAAGAGAGCAAATTACAGCTAAAATAAAATTATTGTTTCTCGTTAATCTTTAACATTTTTAATCTATATATTATTTGATACATAAAATGATTTAATATATTATATAGGTACTTTTGTGAATACAGACCTGATTCAAAATTAATATTATATTTCTTATATCCACGTTGAGCTTGATCTTGCCACAACTTCCTCATATAAGGATCTTTAGGAAACCTATGTGTGGTTACTGGTCGATTCATAATTTTTACCACATGTTTGCTTTTACTACCAGTCATACAATTATTAAAACTACAAACAGGCATATTTAATAAGTTTATAATTTACACTAATGATGTAAGATACAACTTAATAACTATTATAGTATTATACAAAAATATGTAACAATACCACAATATTGTGATTGATAGAAAAACTAAGGATCGCGAAATAATAACTGCTTTGGAAGTTAAAATTCAAAATCAAAGTCAAAATTTACTTGAAAAACAAAAGCAGTAAGTAAAGTTATAAATTATAATATTATCATTATGATAACATTGATAATTTGTATTTTCGCGGTAAAATATCACAACCAATGATAGTAGGCGAACTACAGTGGGCGTTGTGCGCGAAAAAGGATATAATGAAGACTATTGTCATCATACCTATCTATTTTGTCATGGTGAATACACAGGACGTAGTCTAGACTACTGTCTACAACTAACTTCTAACCAGCGCTCATCTAACGGCAGTATTCGGAACGATTTTAACAGCTAGCGCTGATCTAGCGAACGTATCCATAACTAGTAGACTTCTAGCGCTTATATATTGTGTTTCTATCCAGAACTAATGCCGCGACTGCAGCGATGCTTAACGGCCGTATCCATTTGAGCGTAGCGTGAAATGCCGCCAGTGAGACATCTATACTATGTATAATCAATGCTACTACCTACTGTGTTAGATATTATTATGTACATATTATATATTGTTTATTTGTTTCTCTACACATAAAAAAACATAATATTTCAAATGTCGGATAGATAATCATGGCATAGGTTTTTTGCGCCGGTCTAATATTAAAATAGGTTATAGGTAATAATATCTCCGTAGTTTTTGACTGATAATGATAATGCAGAAACCCTTATTATTTTACTTTTTTTATTGTTAATTGTTATTGCTATATTTGTGTCTAGTTAGTGTCTAGGTAGGCATTTTAATAATATTGTTAAATAAAATAATGGATTACTAACAACTGCTGCCACTGATAATATTAGTATGTATAGTAATTCATTGGTATACATGAATACATTAGGTATAAAAAATCGGTTATTATATATTGAAAAGCTTACCTACTTTTAGAAATGGTGACTGTTTGGGCTGTTTCGCTATTCCAACATCCCGCCATCTATATTGGTCACTTTTCCAATGTAAACAGCGGCGTATTTACGGGGGGGGATTTGGGGGATCAATCCCCCCTTGGTTTTTTTTTCTATTTTTCAAGAATTTACCTATATATACCTAGACACTAAATCGTGTTTATAGTATTTTTATAAACAATAAAAATTCCTAAATACGCCACTGAATCTTAAGGCTTTTTCTCTTTTTTGTATAAAATAATGTCTCCAGGATTTGGTTTTACAGGTGGCGTAGCACACCATTTATTTGCCTCAGCACAATTCAAAATTATTCTATACTCATCACTCGTTAGGGGATAGACTGAGGTATTATACACCGTATTAGAAAACATAATTTCTAAAATAAAAATGTTTGAGACGTTTGTCGCAAAGGTTTATTAAACTTTATTTTCCGTCGATTAGCTGCTATTAGTACAACGCGTAGTCCGTAATATTGTTATCGTCATCGGATATTATCATTTACCTACCATAATTAATAATAATTAATAAATTACATAACGATAACATACGACAAAAAATTGTAGTTGTCAATAATTTAATTAAAGAAAAAAATTGAATAGGTACCTAGTTGAAATTTTTTAACTCTTAAAAAATGCTAAATTTAAAAAAAAAAATATATAAAATAATGTCCTTGAAAGTAGTGAAAATTACTAAAAATGCATTAAAGATGTACATAGGTCAAAATAAACTGGGCCTGACTGGGCCTGACTGGGCCTGACCTCTCCCACGCGTGTAGGAGATGCGGCCTCACCGGGCACACCCAAGCCACCTGCGAAGAGGCTGACCACTGCGTCGCTTGCGACCGCCTCAAGGTCCCGCGCGTTTCCCACAAGCCCGGCTCCGGGGCTTGCGCTGCACGACGGAAAGCCATCTCTGAGATGAACGCCTCCTCCAACCGAAGATGATCTCGTTTCTCCAAATAAATCTCCACCGGAGCTCAACAGCGCAAAGCTTGCTACAACAGACCGCCGCCGCAACTGGCGCCCAAGTCCTCCTCGTCTCCGAGCAAAACTGGAGCCCGGCTCGAGACGACAGGTGGGCAGTCAGCGACGATCGCTCATGCGCGGTTGCACTAACAGCGACGGCAGACTTCGCACCCGAGTCTTCCGGGTCGGGGCGCGGGTTCGCCTGGATCCAGACACGAGGGCTTAGGATGTACAGCTGTTACACCTCCCGCAATGACACCGAAGCAAACTTTCAATCCTTCCTCCTGGACATCCAACACTCCATCCGCTCAGCCGACACACAGCTCGCCATAGTGATAGGAGGCGACTTCAACTCCTGGTCCCAAGAGTGGGGGTCAGCTCGGAACGACGAAAGAGGTGACCGATTGTCAGATCTGGCAGCCAGTCTGGATCTCCTCGTGGCCAACGCAGGGACCACACCCACGTACTGTAGGGCAAACGCCGAGTCAGTCATCGACGTCACTTTCCACCGCCTCACCGCACCGGGGGCCATTCGCGATTGGAGGGTGCTCGAAGACGTGTATTCCGCCAGCGACCACCGCTACGTCGCGTTCACCCTAGACAGATCAATCGAAGGCGAAGATATCGGTGGCCCCGTCTCCAGAGGCTGGTCCTACCGCCAACTAAACCCCGACGCCTTGGCTGCATACCTCGCCAGTACTGCAGAACCCATCGTACGCGGCGAAACCACTGCAACAGAAGCAGCCAACTCACTAATCGAGTACCTAGAGGGCGCCTGCGACTCCTGCATGCCCCCAAGAACGCCGCACAGAACGGGCAGAAAAGAAGTTCACTGGTGGTCGACCGACTTGACCACCCTCCGCAACACGACCATCAAACTGCGCAGAGCACATCATCGGTCCTCGCGCAGGCGCGACCCCCAAGGCACAGTAGACGCTCACCGCGAGGCGTACACCACGAAACGGAAGGAGCTCCGCAACGCCATCCGGGACGCCCAGTCCAAAAGCTGGGCAGAGCTTTGTAGAGCCGTAGACGACGACCCCTGGGGACTTCCCTACAAGGTGGTCACCAAGAAGATAGGCCGTAGCCGCCCAGGGGTCGAAGCACGCGGCAGGGAAGCGGCCATAGCCGATCACCTGTTTCCGGATCCCCCGCCAACAGTCTGGGCCCACGAGCCCCTCCTAACCGACGACCAACAACAAGGCCATGAATTCACCATGGTCGAAATCCTCACGGCCTGTAGAAGACTACCAGCGGGTAAGGCTACTGGGCCCGATGGCATACCCAACGAGGTCCTACTTCACGTAGCGCGACTCCGTCCTTGGGTTCTACAAAAAACGTTCAACGCGTGCCTGGTTCGCAGGGAGTTTCCTGCACGTTGGAAGACGGCCAGACTGGTGCTCCTCCACAAAGGATCCGGCAAGCCAATTGACGAACCATCGAGCTTCAGGCCGCTATGTATGCTCGACTCGGCAGGCAAGCTGCTAGAGCGCCTGGTGCTCGGCAGACTCAACCAACATCTCGATGACTCGGGTCAGCGATCGGAAAACCAGTACGGCTTCCGCAACGGCAGGTCGACCGTTGACGCAATCGAGCGAGTGCTCCAAGCCGCCCACGGCGCGGCCACCGGCGCTGTACAGCATCGGGACATATGCGTGGCCGTCTCGCTAGATGTGAAAAACGCGTTTAACACCGCGCCTTGGAGGAGAATCGACGCCGCGTTACGAGCAAGTCAGACCCCATCATATTTGAACAACATCATACGATCGTACTTGGACGGTAGAAAACTCCTGGTCGGCCAGTCGCTGCTCAGCAGGAACGTCACGTGCGGTGTCCCGCAGGGCTCGGTCCTCGGACCAGCCCTATGGAACGCGTTCTACGACAGACTCCTGGATACGGAGATGCCGTCGGGCGTCCAGCTAGTGGCTTTCGCCGACGACTTGTGTGTCCTAGGCATCGCTCGCAAAGGAGAAGCAGCATCAACCTTGCTGAATCCAGTGTTGGAAAAGGTTTCAGACTGGATGACAAGCAACGGACTCAAGCTAGCACCTGCGAAAACCGAGGCCGTTGTCCTAACGAGAAAGAACGTCTACGACGAGCCTGAGCTGTTCGTAGAAGGTCACGCGATCCCAATCAAACCGTCCATGCGGTACCTCGGCGTGGAGCTCGACACGCGGCTGTCCTTCACAAAACACGTGCAACAGGCTTCCCTCAAGGCTTCCCAATCGGCGCTGGCCATAGGCAGACTCATGCCCAACATCGGCGGCCCGTCCCAAAGTAAGAGAGCGTTACTCGGGTCAGTGGCAAATAGCAAGATGCTATACGCCTCCCCCGTCTGGGCCGCCCGAGGGACGAAAACCGCCAAAAATCGACTGGCAATGGCAAGGGCCCAGAGGACAGTCGCACTCCGCACCATACGTGCTTACTGCACCGTCTCTGCAGAAACCTCGTCCATACTCGCTTCAATGCTACCAGCAGATCTGCTAGCAACCGAGAGGGCCAGGATCAGAACACGACTGGACGATCAGGCGGACGAAACGCCCACCAACACGCTGAAGAATCAGGAAAGAGCAATCAGCATTGCAGCCTGGCAAGCTCGGTGGGACCGGTCGAAAAACGCAAGGTGGACGCGCAGGCTCATCCCTAACGTCAGCCGTTGGCTAGCCAAGCCTCCGCTGAATCTCACGTACCGGCTGACTCAGGCGCTTTCCGGCCACGGATGCTTCAAGAGCAGCCTGTATAGGTTCACAAGATCAGAGGACAGCTACTGCGTCTACTGCGTGGACCCCGACGACACTGCCGAACACACTCTGTTCGTCTGCCCGAGGTGGGAAGACGATCGAACACGCTTGTCCGAAATTCTGAGACGACCTCCGACCGCGGCGGACGTCGAAGAGATCCTCTGTGGACCATCGACGGACGCAATGCCAGATGATCCAGCCGCAAGGCTCCGACTGATGGAGCAAGTCAAAATCAACAGACAAGAACTCATCACAATGATCGAATCCATCATGTCCACCAAGGAACAGGATGAGAGAGAAGATCAAGCCGACGACCTGGCACGACTCAACAGGTTGAGAGCACTCGACTAGGGGGGCAGCTCAACCCCTTCGGGAAACTCGATGAAGAACGGTCAACGATCACCCCACATTTCGCAATCGAAACGTCGGAGGTGTCACCGACCACGTTCTTCATCCCCCCACCTGTGACACCACGGGAGGGACGACGATCACGGCATCGCGGCTCAACCACCTCGGCAAGGAGGCTGCAATATGACGCACACACACTGGACTGGTTACGGATAGCACGAGATCGCAAGGGCGGCGGACTCCGGTCGGCCTGCCAATACGGACAAGTACGGGATATCTAGGGCGGCGGACTCCGGTCGGCCTGCCAACACGGACAAGAACGAGATCGCAAGGGCGGCGGACTCCGGTCGGCCCGCCAACATGAAACACCGGATATGATTTTTCTATTTTATGTATTTATATGAAATGTAATGTATGAAGGGGGCGGTTAGTCGGGGAAATGTCCCGTCAACCCCCCCATGTATGTATGTATAAATTTGATTTTTTCAAATAAACGATGGCGGCGTCGCGGAAGTAATGCGAAAGCAATTCCCGCGGCGCCGTCGGTTCAAACACGAAAAAAAAAAAAAAAAAAAAAAAAAAAGGTCAAAATAAACTGCAAAATAAAAATTTTATTTTATATAAATCTACATCACTTGAATAGTTGACATAATTTTATTAGATTTTAATTATCGACGATATTTAAAAATAACAATTTTTAAAGCTCAAAAAGAGTCAATATATTTTGAATAGCTTATGAGAAATAATATTTCTCCCAAGATATCCCCTTGTAAGGAAAATGCTCATATATTATATAAAAATGTTGTTAAAATATAAAGTTTTTACGATTATGTTAGCATCATCTAATAGAAAAAATCCAAAAGGAAATCGCTACACTGAAGATTGGATCATGCTGTGTATGTTATTGCATATACGATCACCAGCAGGTTATGCATTTTTAAAAAATAATCAATTGTTACCATTGCCTTGTGTCAGGACTATAAGAAAATATTTAGCACAAATTCCCACTACGTGTGGATTTGATAAATGTTTTTTTGAATTGTTTAAGAAACATTTGTCTGCTAAAAATAATTTCCAAAAACATGGACTTCTCATTTTTGATGAAATATCATTGAGGGAAAGCATTTCTGTCAATGCTAAGACATTGAGTTATACAGGTTTAATTGATTTTGGCAAAGACAATGAAGAATTGGATAATCTTCCTAAAGCAATAGACATCAATTCAAAAGCTACTCATGGATTGGTCTTCATGTTCCAACCGCTTGCTGATTCGTATACGCAACCAATTGGAGTATTTGCATCGAGAGGACCTGTAAATGGATTAACACTTGTAAAATTAATAATTAAAGCAGTTTTATTGTTAGGTGCTTATGTTCATGGTTTTGTATCGGATGGAGCTCAAACAAACAGACGTGTATGGACAGAACTTGGTATTAGTGGAAAATTAAACTCCACTTCTTTTTACACAGAACACTTTGTTGATGAAAACAGGAAGTTCTTTGCTTTTTCAGACACTCCACATTTAATCAAATGTGTGAGAAATAGATTATACAACAACAAAAAACTGAAAGTACCTATTCCAAAATCATTCATATTTTAATAGTGTTAAATAATTAATTTTGTGTAATAAATATAAAAATTTCAGATTAATCCAAATGAAAATTATGTTAAGTGGGAGCATTTTGTGACTTTACATGAACAAGACAAACAAAATTGTAGCAGCCAATTAAGGGTTTGCCCGAAAATTACAACTAATCATATCAGTTTAAATAATTCTTGTTTAAAAATTAGAGTTAGCTTAGCTACACAAGTTAGAAAATTAACTTCACAATTTTTCTTTAAAGTTATCATCTAATATTTACAATAACATTATATTTTAGATTCTTACCAAATCAGTAGCTGATGGTTTATCATTTTACAGCAAACATAAAATTCCAGAAATGCAAAATTGTGATGCAACAATCAATTTTTGTCTTGTTTTTAATGATATGTTTGACGCCCTCAATGCTAAAATTCCTTGTCAGGGAGTCCATCTAAATTCAAAAAATTACGAGGTTGATTTTAAATGTTGGGTTTTTATTGGATATTTGCCTGGCTTTTTGTGTGCTTTTGTATGATTTATTATGTGCCTTTTAAATGTTTTTTGTTTTTAGTTTAGTGGAATAACTATAATACGTGTTTTGAGCATCAATGTGAACTATATAATGTAATGTGTAATAATTATGTAAAATTCAAACTTAACATATTGTTATTTAATTAAAAAGTATATATGTTTGTATCCTAGATACTTCAACGTTCTTTAAAATGGTTAGATAGCTGGGAATCTAATGTCATATCTGGAAATATATCTGAAAGTGAATTTTTAACTAAAAGCACGGCAGAAGGTTTGAGAGTTACCATAAGTTCATGTATAGAATTGGTAAATTACATGAAGGAAAAATACGATTTTGACTACATTCTCACAGGGAAAATTAACCAAGACGCCCTTGAAGTAAATACCATTAAAATTTAGTGATTCAAGATTAAATACTTTTATTATTAATACATTTGCATTATTGTTCCTTTTTTTAAGTGATTTTTTGGTACCGTGAGGATGGCTTCTGGAGCAAACGACCATCCCTCCACACCTACAGTTTTGCAAGTGTACAAGTTGCTTACAGTATATGCCATTTTAAAAACCACCCAAGTACGGAAATTGTACTGTAGAAAAAACAGATATTAGTAATAATTTAATAAAAATATCAGACATACAAAATATTTATACCAGTTCAGAACCTTCAGCATTGGAAAAGCTACAAAAGAAACTCGATGGCTTTGTGAATCAAGGTGAATGGGAATTTTCTGACATCGTTGAACACGATTATTCAATTGTACCTATTGTTGACTGTTTAAAGTATTATGTGGCAGGCTACTTAAGTCATCAAATAACTAAAAGATCAAGTTGCCTACAATGTAAATCAGCATTTACTGTGATATCGAATTTTAAACCAGAAGCTGATCTTACAAATATTAAAAGCAGAGGATGGTTAAAACACCCAAACCCATATTTGTACAGCTTAATAAGTGCTATTGAAGATGAATTCATGAAACATGTAAATAGTAATTCAAGTAAAAGTAAAGGAAAATGCTAAAAAAAAAAATTATCCAAATTTTGTACCTCTTAGAACTTTTAAACTATAATAATAAATTAAAATATGCTATGTTTCCACATTATAGTTTTTTTTTTATGAATTACAAACTTTGACAAGTAGAGCGCGCCACCTGGCCGGGTCCCGGACATTAACGGCACATTTATTATTGTGTTAAATGAGGTGAGTTGCATGGGGCTGGGCTATAATATGATATTTTATACCTACTATGATATGGACCGTACCCTTAAGCTTCCATTTTATTTTTGTTTGATAACAGTATGGGCTATGTGCAATAACCTTATATATTTAAACCATGCAATACATAATGTGTCAATAATGAAATAAATTAATTCACAATTTAGTGCACCATATAGTATACCTATCTCATTGTAAGGAACCCTAATTTTTTTAAAGTCTGTGAGTTAATTTTCTTTTATTTTTCCAATTCAACTAATTCAAGCACTGGGTGTAACAGACAGACAAATATAATACTTGTTTAACATATAAAAACATTTGAAAATTATAAGGATAATAAATTATTTAAGGTGTACATACATCTGAAAATTCCCAAAAATGTTGATATATTTTTTTAAAAATGTAAAAACTAAACTATTTGAATTGTATAAAAGTTTTTTAATTCAACATTTTTTAGAAATCTAGAAAAATAATCTAGTGTGAAAATCTACTGTTATTAATTTTCATAAAAAGATTCAAAACAAATTTAAAATTCTTTATTTTCAGTATTAAAAACCAAAAAAAAATTTTTTTCAAATACTGTCACTACAGTGTCTTTTTGTATGTATTTAATAAAGATTCAACAAAGATTACCATTTGTTCAGCTAATACTCTATTGTTTAAATTCCATGTTGGAATTGGAAATGCTAGTACTCTTCTTAAACCTTCTCGTCTCAAAATACCTATGTAATTTATTTTCAGCCAATCTAAAATAGGCTGTAAAGTTGGCTCTACTCGTTCAAGTTCTTCACTCAAATCATCAAAGCTTTGAACAACATTATCAGGAGGGACAAATGCTAACGCCGTTATCATTCTAGCATATAAATTAAAATTTGCATTATTTCTATAATCCCTAGAAAAAAGTAATTTCATGATTAATATTTAGTTATATTTAAACTGTGAACTATATATTTGTATTAAATTGTTGGTACTATGTACACTATATGTTTTAGCTTACGCCATCAATCCAGCAGCTCCAATCTGTTTTTTTAAATTTTGAAGGAGGTGAAAAAAACAGCCACGAATTTCTACATTAGGAAATTCAGCCCTAAAATCATTGTGAATAGCCAACTCATAGTCCACCGATATGCTTCCTGCAATTATACCAGGTGATAAATTTTTTATCTCTACAAGCATATGGGTTGATTGATTCTTGTTAGGCAATAATGCATAGATACAAAGATGAACACCTCCATTGTGACATCCTAAAATCACGAAAACTTGAGAAAATAGAGATGGAGCTATTTTAAACGTTCCATCAACAAACCACTGATGAGATAACGAAAGTATCTAAATAAAAATACTTTAATTATTTAAAATAATTTTAATTTTTAATTTATAAAAACATACTTCTAAACCCCTCTGTCGACCAAATAGAAGAATTCTATTATTTCCAGCTCCTGTATCACATAATAGAAAATTTTCAAACACACCAAGCTCAACTTCATATTCCTTGAAACTATTTAGAATTTCCAAATCAAATAAGTTCAAAGGCGCAATTGGAATGTGTGGTCCGTTGTCTCGTCTAACTCTTCTTTCAGTTTTTTTTTAATGTATCAATGGATGATAACGCTCCTTTTCCAACAACTGTTACTCCCGCTGTAACGTGGTCGGGGGAACGGCCAGTTAAATATAAGATATCCTGGGAGAATCGTAGGATCCTATGGACATAAATACCGTAGCCAGGGGCAGATATATAGATATCAGGATCTTAACTATATTTAAATTACTAGGATTCTATTTCAGTTATAATTATGGTTTATTATTTATTAATCAATTACAAATACTAATACTCACAAATATATCAACTAGGGTTCTATTATACTATATGACTGTATCGTAGTCCTACGGAGTCCAGTAATTGTATTGTGTGATGAAGTTGAAGGTGCACAGTGAACTGACTTACTAATACATTGTGTGTGTTGGCCATAGGCCTTACAATTATGTGTTTTTTCTAATATGTATAGGTCAGAAGTTAGTCGTACATATGGTAGAGTTCGTATTATAATATATATATATATATAGGTGTCATGTAACATATTTATATTTATAATTGTTACACCGCTAAACAAATTAATTTATTATAAATATTGTATAATACCTATAGGTATATAATTTATTTTGAATTACCTAAGTTAATAAATTTATTTATTATTATTTATTACTAGCCTTGATAAGTAAATGCATGTATAGACAAGACATGAATACCATGTAATATATTATAACAAAATAAAGTACCTAAATGAAATGAAGTATGTTGGGTATTATATTGTAATTATATTGTATAATTCTACAATTTATATTTTTATGAAACATTTAGTAGGTATCTATAAGCAACCGAATTAATCATCTTTATTAATCACACAGGTACTTTAAATTTGAAAAGTATTAACTTTAAA
>NC_042493.1:26844300-26845346 GCF_005508785.2 Acyrthosiphon pisum
TGGAAGTTTTTGGTTGCTGGTGGTTGTCGCTCCATTTGAGGGGTGTGGTGCTGTTCCGACTGAAATTTAGTACACTAAATGCTATTGTGGGTTTATGGTTGATGGGGTGGGTGGGTGGGTGGGTGGGTGGTGTTTGGGGTGATGCGGTGGTCGCCCGTTTGAGGCAGGACACGTGCATTTTGCGTGCTAACTGTTGGTCTGTGATGAACACACCTTTGCCTACGCGTTTGTGCAGCTTTACCGGTCCCCACAATTTCGGTGCGAAGCCGGTGTGAAATTTTTTGTGCGCGTTTGACAGGTGGTGTGCCTTGTAGTACACCATGTCACCTATTTTGTACTTTGTGTCCGTCGGGCCACCTGTTACAGGTGGTGCGGTTAGTACGTTGTTTTCACGGTTCGCCCAATCCAAATGTATTTGTTCGATCGGGTTGTCCGCTGTCTGCGACAGTATCCAGTCCCCCGACCTTTGGCCCTCTCTACCGAGGACGAGTACCGATGGTGGATATCCTGTTCGGTCGTTGCGTCTGTTCCTGATCGAAAAAAGTATGGGGGCTAGCTTGGTGTCCCAGGTGTTGCGGTTGCCGTCAACGAGTAGCGCGCGTAGACCTTTTTTTAATTCCTGGATACGGCGTTCAACTGGGTTGGCGCTCGGGTGATATACCGGAATTGTCCAGCCCTCGGCTCCCCACTGTTCGATCGCTTTACGCATATCGTTTAATACGAACTGTGGGCCGTTGTCACTTAAGCATACACGGGGGTATCCGAAACGTGAAAAGAATTCTCGTTCGAGCGTTTCGGTTATTGTTTTTGTAGTGGCTGTTCCGAGGGGGTATGTCTCGGTCCATCTACTAAACAGATCCGTGGCGACCAGTATATATTGTTCCCCCCTACTCGTACGCGGGTTGGGGCCCATGGGCCATGAGGTCTATGCTAATCACCTCCCAGAGGTGTCGGGGTATTCAGTATTTAGTGGTTGGTACACGCGCATATGTGACACGACTTGACGTAAAGTCGAATGTCGTTTTTTTTGTCCTTTCCCGAAAAAA
>NC_042493.1:26847542-26850226 GCF_005508785.2 Acyrthosiphon pisum
CAGTGCGAATATTAGCCCCCCCCCAGAATTATTTGTATTAATTTTGATTATTTCGTCGAGTTAAAATAGTTAAATATAAATTATTGTGCTTATTATATTGAACTTGTGACGAATGAATGAATGATAATACTAAAATTATCACTCTTGTAATTATTTATCGGCGATAATACTTAACATAATATTTTGTGAGTTTATTGTTATCA
This sequence comes from Acyrthosiphon pisum, assembly GCF_005508785.2. Classification (NCBI taxonomy): domain Eukaryota; kingdom Metazoa; phylum Arthropoda; class Insecta; order Hemiptera; family Aphididae; genus Acyrthosiphon; species Acyrthosiphon pisum. Next base: position 26,847,746 of record NC_042493.1, read on the forward strand.
AGAGTTATAAAATGATATCATTTTAATCATTTTTATAATATTTATCTTCACTTGTACAACCAGCCGTTTCGTATACAACATCACGTTATTAATTTCCCTCCAAATTGTATTATCAGTTATCACACACTAAAACCGTCGCAAATCGCATTGTCGCATTATAAGTTATAACATAATCTAGGATGACTTGCCGTTTGCAGTTTGGCTCAAGCGTTTTAAAAATTTTAAAAATATTTTAAATATGGCTAAAAAAGTGTTCGGTATATTTAATATACCTAAAAAAACAGGACCAACGACTTCTACAAACAGTACAAACAGTGTGGAAGATGATGAATCAGTGGATGACCCTTCACCAATCTTACCATCTCTACCTGATTTAAAGGAACATTTACAAAATGTACAGCTTGGTATTGTTCACAATACCTTGGATTTAGGTGATTTAGACTCTGGACCAGCAAAACCGATATTAGAAGTAAGCATTATATTTTTATTACATCTATAAAATTTAATAATTGTCTTTCGCTTTCTGCTTATTTCTATATAATTTATCTAGGCATATCCTAAAACTAGCTTTGGGTCTCAAAATCGTGCTTTTTCTTCAACATTATATAATCAGTTTGAGTGGCTTGAATATAGCATTCTAAAAGATAATATATTTTGCTTTGTATGCCGTAATTTTGGTACTGGTACATCAGAAGTTATATTTATAACCAAAGGATTTAATAATTGGAAAAAAGTAAGTGCTTAATGCTTATATTTATAAAATGTATTTATTTAGTCCATTATTACTTAAAATTTGTTTAATAACTATACATAAATACATATTTTACCTTCATTTTATAAATGTTAAAATATAAACTAGTATTATTAACAATATCTTACGATCATAGGTAAGTGGTTCAAAGGGAAAGGGAAAAAATTGTAAATCAAAATTGGAAGTTCATAGTAGTTCTCCTTATCATTTGACTTGTATGGCCAAGTGGTCGGCCCATAAAAAGACTAAAATTACAGGTTCTGTTCACACTTTATTGACAATTGCTAATCGTGAAGATATAGTTAAGAACCGGAATTATATTAAGTGCATAATAGATATAATTTTGTATTTGAGTCGCCAAGGTATAGCATTTAGGGGTCACCTAGAAGACAAAAACTCACTAAACCAAGGTATAATTAAATGTTATATATTATAGGACTAGATTGGATTTATTTTTAAATAATATGAATACTCTGTCCCATATTAACGTTCAATCATAGTTATTTATTTTATTTATTTATATTTTTTTATTAGGTAATTTTAAAGAAGCTTGTAAATTATATTTTAAACATAACTCTGATTTCCAAAACCAATATGAGAAATTTATAAACTATACAAGTGCTACAACTCAAAACACTATTATTGAAATTTGTTCAAATTATGTTCTTGACTACATCATGAACGAAGTTAAAAGTGCAGATTTTTACTCTATTATGTGTGATGAAGCAAGGTATATTTTCTGAAGTTTTATCTTTTCAAATTAATGTAATTCAATTTGAATTATTCAAATAACTTAATATAATATTTTAGATGCCACAAACAAGAACAAATGTCAGTGTGTATTCGATATAACAAACATTTTGAAGTATATGAACGGTTTATTGGCTTCTTAAATGTATCTGAAAAACAAGATGCCGAGACCTTAGTAAATGCAATTCTCAATTTTTTAAAATTATGTAAGTTAGACCAAGTTTCTATTGTCGGGCAGTCCTATGATGGAGCCAATGTCAGGCAGACAAGGTGGCGTTCAAACTAAAATGAAAATACACTATCCATATGCAACTTACATTCATTGTATGGCTCATAAACTAAATTTGATTGTAGTTGATATGTGTAATAATGTTAAAGTAAGTTCCAACTTTGAACTTACCTATTATCGTTATAATAAATCAACAGTTAATTTATAAAAATATGTGTATTTTTTAAAGTATTCAAAGCAGGTTTTTAATATGTTGGAGGCCATATATGTGCATTCCTCAATGCCATCTAAGAACAAAAAGTTGCATGATATGCAAAAACTTCTAAATATAAAAATATGTACTTTTTCACAAATCAGTGATACTAGGTGGGTTTGTCGCCATAACGGAAATTTGAGGGGGCGTAGCCCTCTCAAAACGTATAACAGAAAATGTATATATTATATATGCATTTATTAATACCGATAAAAATAAAAAACTAATTTGAATAAAAAATGACAACTGCAAAACTTCAAAAAAAGAAGCCATTTCATAGCGACCGCCTGAATGACTTGCAAGTTATAAGTAGGGACTTGCAAATACTTGCAAATTAAAAGCTATTGTTTGGTACCATTTACAAAGTTTTTGAACAACTTGGGTGGGCTAACTTCGTAACTTCCAAGCCTCCCTCTAGATACGCGTATGCGAAACACCACGGTGTATACGTAGTGAACTGTATTACCTAATACAGTTGACAATTTTCACAATATTTTC
>NC_042493.1:26854634-26858479 GCF_005508785.2 Acyrthosiphon pisum
CATTGGGGACATGCTCTCTGCGGTAGTGAGAAATAGTTGGGTTGAAGCTTTCAATGTGTTTACTAACTAAATCATGCAACTCAACATTGACATATTTATTGTGCCATTTGTTAGAAGGAGGAGTCAACTCACCAACAGTTTTACTCAAAACATCAAAAACAACTCTATCATTTGTTTTGCTGAAACCAAGAGTAGTAAGAAAAAATTGTTTACAAACTTTAACATTGATTGAAGACTCATTGACCAGATGATATTCAAAACTACATTGTTTATTTTTACGTTGTCCCTTTCCACGTCTTCTCTTTAATTCTAAGCGTTCACATAAATTGCAAATAGTAGTTCTTCTGTCTGTCCAACCGAGCTTCCAGAACATAGTATTTATTTCAATCCGTCTTTCTTCTGGTATTTTTTCAATACATTTATGCCTACAAGTTTCTTTGCATGGTGGAAGTACTTGGAATTACATTTAAGTTTTTCCATTTTCTTTTCTTTGTTTAAGACTTGTACAATATTTTTTCCTTTTTCTAGGGTTTCCATCTTTTGTAAATAATTCAAATTGCTCACTTTCTTCAGAAGTTGTAGTTATTCCAACTAATATACATAAAAATAAAAATATTATCAATATACGAAAAATACTGTTTACTTAACAAATTATAGCAAAATAGGTAATTCTTATTTTAATTTTAGTCAATTATTCGATTAGATATTTTGTAAAATGTAAAACTATAGACTATAAATTATTTACTAAAACTTATTATAAACTTTATTTAGATAGTCATTACCTGTATCTGATGCTAACATTTCTTCTCTTACAACTTCAGTATTATCATCATTCGAGCAAATTATTTCAATGGGCATATTATCAAAATTCAAAAGTTCTAGAAATAAATTATATTGTTATACCGGATATAACAACTTCCTAAAATATTACTTTATTAAAACAAACTTTATTTTTAAAAATATATGCATAGATATTAGATAAATATATGAATTATATAAAGAACCAACAGTTATATAACATTAACCATTAAGTATTAACCAATTTGGCAAACTTTTTTTTTTTGCATTCATTTTGGGCTTATTTTTATTATTAATTAGGGAATACTGTCTCATCCTCATAATTATGAAATTGGAAACTATGTGTGACAGGACTTCTTTCTTGTGTATATTACAAGGAAAATCGATAGACTTATTATTATTGAAAAAGTCATCAATTGTTAATAAAAAAACAATATTATTTTCACAATGTTTTACAAATGAATTTACGACAGCCACCAACAGTCTAAAAATGAATTCATTTGGATAAATCAAACCTCCTCGTGATTTTAAATTGAGAAATGTAGCTTCAGGTATATCGGAGTACGTTTTTTTACCTGAAAATAAATTGTTATTATCAAAATGCTATTTAAATTTAGTTTATTGTAATTTGTTTATAGGAAAAATGTATTTTTGTATAATTACTTACCAGTTATTACAGTAAGGCAATCGTTACATTTTATTTGCTTCGTGAGATTTTTGGTGATATAGCCACAAATATAATATAACACACAGTCTTCAACATTTGCCTTGTAATAATTATGCATATTACCATCAAATATATCATCTACATCTACATTATTTATTATTAAGGAGTCAAGTTTTTTTTTATGGTTTCAATTTTTTCAATTCTCTCTGAAACATTCTCAATATTTACAGTAGACTTAAAATCATTAATTGTAATTGTTTGTACACTTTAGTCATATTTATCTATATTTATCTATATATTTATTTATATATATAGTCATCAAACTTTTGACAAACTTGGTTTTTGAAAATAATTACCTCTTTACTTAATTATATACTTACCTCTAAACGATCTTGATTCATTTTGCAGGTTAGGACATATTTGAATGCACATTTATCTAAAAGATATTTTGTCAGTTCATTTTTTTTTTATTCCTTTTCTAGGGTGTTTTCTATTAAATACATCAAAAAGTTTATTAATACGGTCGGTAAAAATTTGTGTTTGATAACTATTTTTTAAAGATTCAATTCCAATATAATCTCTGTAGAATTCTATGCCCTTGGCCATAGAATCACTAAAAATCTAGAAACAAATAATAGTTAATAATGACAAATATATTTTTATAATATAAATTTACCTGAGTTGCTAACTTGACACTCATTTTACTAAACCCATCAACTTCTATGTGTCTTAATGAAATTTTAGGACAGACCCTTGTTGGAGAATTTAAATTTCTATTTACATCATTAATGTAAACAACTTGATAATGAGACCATCTTATAAATGCTTTTTCGGGAGATTCCTAGAAATTTAATGTAAGTATTATTTAAATAAATTATAAGAAACTTTATAATTGTATTTACCCTTAAACTCTTTTTATTATAGAGTCTGTTTCTAACATTTTTTATGAGATGGGGAGCATCGGCAAACATAAAAATTTTTCGTTTAGGGTCAAAGGGGTTTTGGAATGAAAAAGACACTTTATCCTTTTGACCACTTATACCAAGTTCGACCCATAACTGGACCATGAGATGCAAAAACTGTAATAGGTTGAGTAAAATTTAGAGCTAAACTTTGGAACATAAAAACTAATGCATGATTAGCTTTTAACTCAGAAGAATCTACTTCTCCGCCAAAATCTTCTAATCCACAATAAGTGACAGTCTGAGAGTTTACATTAAGACTTTCTCTTAAAAACATTTCATCGTAAACTAACATACCATGTTTTTGTTCAGATCTAAGTATACCAATTTTTTTTTTTAACATTTGGAAAAATTTCTTGTCAAAACCACATTGAATGTTTATCATGGATAAATATTTTCTAATAGTTCTTGGACACGGTAGAGGTAATACTTCTTGTTCTCTTAAAAATCGGTAAGTAGTGGAAGATCTGTCAACGTCGAGAAAAAAAAAGGTTAGTCATCAAATTAATATTACTTTAAATGGTAAATTATTCACCTAATTTTCAATAAGATGCATAATAGTATCCAATTTTCTGAATACCTCCTATTTTTAGTATTCATGACTTTACTGGCATTAATAATTTCTTGAATAATTGTTTTCTGTGATGTATTTAAGTTGTTACTTTCAAATAAATCAGCTACAGATTTGTCAATTTTTTTGATTCACATTGTACTCATTGGCACAACTATTATATGGCAATATTTATATTGATAAACAATAGTATTAGTAGTTTATTAAGATATCTTCTTTTTTTTTATTTTTGAAAATATATCAACTGCATTATCTATAAATCAATTTTACCTGATTCATCCCTTATAGCCCATACTCTATTACTCTAATATAGCCATATAGGTATACTATATATTTACAAATTAATATTATCTTAAATTATAATATATTTTTTTTTCATTGCTTGCTTATCGGCTCAAGTTTTGTTTGTTTATTAAACATACCAGAAATTATTTTCTAATCTCGAACTGTTTGTGGTAATTTGATATTTTTAGTCACACCAACCATTTATTTTTTTTTAAGTCATATTTTGCTCAAATTAAAAGACTAATGTAAACACGCGTCAAAAAAAAAAAATTTTAATTTAGGTAGAATAGGGTATACTCAACTAAAATATTAACACAAATAGTTGAATCATACACGACTGTCGCAAGTTAACTGAAGTCCGTCATCAATGATAATTAATAAGAGTGGCGAGTGCCAATTGGTTGTTGTTTTTAGAATTTGTATTAATTTTAGATTTTAGAAATTAAACTATACGAGATTATGATACTAGTTATTTTTATTGTTGTGCATACAAGTATACAACAATATTAATATTATGTTCATTTTCCTCCACAAAACACACTCACACAAACAAACATACATA
>NC_042493.1:26858579-26859895 GCF_005508785.2 Acyrthosiphon pisum
TTAAAGTATTATTCGAAAACGCCGCCGGAAATTCGAAATCCCGTAAAAAAATCATATAGCCGCTGCTATTTTTTTGGTGTCTAGCAGGTCAGTCACCTCAGTTGTCCAGGTAGGCAATCCGACTTCGTCGGATAGCCGGACGATGTGCGACGGCCGGGTCACGTCATCAGGTATGCAATCCGACTGCGTCGAATCGCGGACAACGTTCATTACTGTCATCGAAAACGCAAAATCAAGTCTTAAGTTATGTGAAAAAATAATTCAAAACATTTCGGGCGTCCATGCAAATCATATAGCCACCCTATTTTTCGGGTCCCTAGCAGGTCAGTTAACTCAGTTAACAGAGTAGGCAATCCGACTTCGTCGGATAGCAGACAATGTGCGACGGTCGGGTCATGTCATCAGGTATGCAATCCGACTGCGTCGGATCGCGGACGACGTGCATTACTGTCACCGAAAAAATTAAGTGAAAAATTTCGTGAAAAAAAATTCTAAACATTTCGCTCTACACTCTCCGCGATGTCAATCCGCCCCGGGACTCGTCGCTAACGAACAACGGCCGCGGGCGGCCTATACATTGAGCGGGGAACGCGAATAATTGGCCAACGGGGAGATCAGCTGACGTTTTAAAAAGGGCTAAAACTCGACATTTTGACAAAACTATTGATAAACTCGGCCGCGCGGCTGGCCCGTCGGGAACGAAATACGGCCGCGCGCGGCCTATAAAATATTTAGCCGGCAACCCGAATAAAATCCTAACGGGTTCGTACAAATGCCGTAAAAGCAGTAGGTAAGACTTGAACATTTTCGTCATGATAAGGTGGATGTGATAGCGAAAGGTAAATAACGAAAAAAAAAACGCCGCCGGTCATCCCCACCGACGCCTTACCTACTTAAGAACTGGAGTCAAATCTATAACTCTTAAACCGTTGCGCCGTCCCGAACGCGATTAAACTTACCTACGGTATAGTCGACTCGACTCGAGCTAGGATATTTTATTATATAATTAATATTTATACATGTACCTACCCACCTACAGACCAATATCCTACAGTGGCTATATCGTGTATATTTATGCCAAATATAAAATATATAAATACCGATAAAATGGAAGGGTGACCGAGTAGGCATAAGGACAAAAGGCAGTGAAATATAATATTATTATAATAACGCAGTTACATGTAAATAAAAAAAATCGAACTTTTCGACGCCTGTATTTATGGCCTGTATATAGTAATACCTACGCGACGTAAAGTGGTAAAACTCTACTTTTGTAAAAATGTATCGATAACACGCGCACGGCAGCACTCGGTTTG
>NC_042493.1:26862164-26863109 GCF_005508785.2 Acyrthosiphon pisum
GTCTATTCAGCTACATTAAACATACTAACTAACATACTAACTAAGTCCTATTAATTCATATATATATGCATAGTACGATATGCTTACTACTTTATATAATTACTATTCTATATACCGGCGCATCTGAATTGCGTCCCTAGATTATATTTGTCCTAGTTGCGTCCGTAATTTTATCACGACACATCCGAGTTGCGTCCGTGGTTTTTTCACGACACATCCGAGTTGCGTCCGCGGTTTTCTCGCAACATGTACGAATTGCGTCCACGGGTTAATAAACTCATATAGATAATCTCAATCGACACATTCGAAATGCATCCGCGGTTTTCTCGCTAAATGTACGAATTGCGTCCACAGGTTAATAAACTCATATAGATAATCTCAATTATCGATATCTGTAAATACTACCTTACAATTTAGTGTTGGAAATTAATTTTGTTCATGTTAGCATCAGTCACACTTCCACATTCTAGGTTCGACAAATTATCGTATTTTTATATATTTTTTTATTTATACAATGGAAGATATTGAAATAATTAAAATGGTTAGTGAAAAAAATAAATTATTATATTGTATTAATGGATACAAATTTTCTTTTCAAAAATTTTTAAATGATAATGCTCAGAGGTGGTCTTGTTCAAAACGCTTATGCAAGTGTTATTTTAAAATGAACGAAAATGACGAAATAATTTTTAGTGCTTTAAATCATGAACATGACAAAGACGATGAAAAATTTTTAAATCGTCAAAAACTCAATAACAAACTGAAACGTAAAGCTCTCGATGACCCATGTGAAAAGCCATGCAAAATTCTACAACGGGAGTTGCGTGAAAGAGATGTAAATATATTGACTACCACAGATGTAAACCGTATTAGGAAAAATATGCATTATGCTCGGTCGAGCATGATTCCAAAAATTGCCTAAAAATTTGGAAGAGTTGCATTTGG
>NC_042493.1:26863159-26864286 GCF_005508785.2 Acyrthosiphon pisum
ACCATATGCACTGAGCAGTCGCCGCCCGGGAGAGCAAATGACGGTTTCGAACTAGGACCTACCTAGCAACCTATGATTGGGGAACCTACGCCTAACCTACTACGCCACGATTTGTATTGTCGTTTTCGGTTGAAACTTCATTACTTAAGCTGTAACGCTGTGTATCAACGGAGCGACGTAAACCAATATATTCAATATACATCGATTTAATCGTTTATAATTTGATATATCTACACACTGTTTAATCTTTAATTGTAATTTGTTCAATGATCTGACCGTTATTATTATGATTACAATATTATAATGTATATTTGAATATTACATTTATTTAAATCAAACCGCAAAATTGTGTTTACGTTAAGCAATATACCAACGTTATTAAGGACCAAACAATAATGCAATATTTATTGAATCAAAAACAAAATCGTGCACTTGTGCGTTGGAACGAAGACCGACTGACATTTCGTGAACGCGAATTTTAAAATGTACACACAAAATTTGCGTACAAACCGCATATCTACGGGTTTCAAAAGAAATAAAATTAACAAATAGAGCAGAAACAGCAGTTAAAAAACGAAACGAATCGAGAAAAACGGAAAAAGCAATAATAACGACCGACGCTGCTACGATTGCGATGGCTATGGACCGATATCGCGTACAAACCGCACATCGGTGGCTTTTTTAAAACAAACAAACTATATGGAATAAAGGAGTGACGGGGGTGATAAAATATCGCGTTAAGGAACGGGAACGTGAACGGGTCAGGCGGACTGTAGAAACGGAGCGGTGTTTAATTTTTTACGCCACGGGTTCACTATAGCCGGCGTTTTCTGTTCCATTGGTACACTATACCTAGGGGGCGCCACGGTTCTCGGAATCTTCATTTTATAGTATAGGACTAGCTCTCCGAGCATCGTTGGGGGAGACCCCCAAACCCCCCGGTGTTTGCCCTGAGTGTTGTCGATGTCGGAAGCCGCAGTGGTCTCGTGGTCCGGTCGTCGGTCTCAAGCAAGGTGTATGGGCGATGTGGAGGTCTAGTGATAAGGAACAGTGATAAGGTTAGGACCATTGCGGTTCGACGTGGTTGTTCGAGCAGGCCGGGTCGCATCGCAGCGGACAAAGTCTTA
>NC_042493.1:26866226-26867841 GCF_005508785.2 Acyrthosiphon pisum
GCGCTTTGGCGGGTACGTTAAAAAGTTTGAGAGTCTAGCAATCCGTCACGAACGATGTAAATCATTAAATGGATGGGTTGGATACGATCCTCAGGATCTCCTGGAGTTTGACCGATTCTTTTGGTTTTTAAAATTGTTAAAAAGTGTTGAGCCGATGCTGTATTCGATTGTCTAGCTATCAGTCGTTAAATCACATAGGTAGGCAATCCGACCTCGTCCGATAGCAGACAATATGGGAAGTCTATATTGCCAAGTATGCAATCCACCTGCGGTGGATTGCGGACCCCGCTAGTTTCGTAAGTACGTCAAAAACTTCACGGACAGTTTAGTTTTGACCTTATATCAAAGAAACCTACATATTATACTGTAGTAAATAGTGTTATGGATGTTGATGATATTAAATGTATATATATATTATATTATCTATTGTTGAATTCCACATAATTATACCTATACACAATATAATTTCTATAGAATTTATATTACTATTATTATAGGTAGATCCTAGGTACATTATATTATAGGTAATAAAAATAAATAACTCTGTTCCCATCTGTACATATAATTATATAATGCCAAAATACTATACTCAGTATACACTAAAGATTAATAGTAATTAGTAATTACTAATTACTAATTTATTACAATATATCTCTTTCTAATAAATAGAAATCTCGTGTCACAATATGGAAAATATTTATCTTCGAACTCCGAAACGGCTAGACCGATTTTTATGAAATTTTGTGAGTACATTAAGTAAGTGTGAGAGAGTAAAGTGATCGATTTTTCATACCCCTAGGTCTAACAAGGGGAGGTGCTCAAATGGAGATTTTGAGGTTTACGGTAGAAATTTTTGTTCTAAACCTATTATAATAATAATTATTGGTTGCCATTGGTTAATCGTTATTTAAATTATCATTATTATTATTAATGACGTATTGGTATTAGTATTTTATTTGTATATTGGTTAATCAAGCATGTACATATTGCCGCTCATCGGCGGTGTCTGCCATCCACCGTAGTCGGATTGTCTACCAGGGTGACTGAATAACACTTAGGGCCAGTTGCACCGTCTCTGATTAAAGTTAACCGGAGTTTAATCGGCCTAATTTTCTCGGTTAAATATTTGTTATCAGCTGATTAAGCTTAATCGAAGTTTAACCGTAGACGGTGCAACTGGCCCTTACTGTTACGAGTTATATCCAAAAGGATTTGAACAATCACAATTTTTTAAATAGACAATAGTTGTCAAAATATTATAATATAATATACTTTTAAACTAATATTTTATAGTCTATTCAGCTACATTAAACATACTAACTAACATACTAACTAAGTCCTATTAATTCATATATATATGCATATTACGATATGCTTACCTACTTTATATAATTACTATTCTATATACCGGCGCATTTGAATTGCGTCCCTAAATTATATTTTGTCCTAGTTGCGTCCGTAATTTTATCACGACACATCCGAGTTGCGTCCACGGTTTTCTCGCAACATGTACGAATTGCGTCCACGGTTTTCTCGCAACATGTACGAATTGCGTCCACGGGTTAATAAACTCATATAGATAATCTCAATCGACACATTCGAAATGCATCCGCGG
>NC_042493.1:26867891-26869182 GCF_005508785.2 Acyrthosiphon pisum
AAGTTATGAACGAATGATATGCCATTGTGGTTGTTGTACAAATAGCTTCTTGTGCTGAATGAAATCTTGAAGACTGTTAAATATCGATGATTTACACTGGTATATATAGTCAGATTTTACCACTTCTATAAAAAACTTGAACAGCTATTTGATATACAATGACCTTTCTACAAAAATCTGTTTAGCAATCAGTTCCCATATATAATTTCCATATAATTAGTATGCATACGAGTATTCTTAAAGTAAACCTTCAAATACTTTTAACCAGTAAAAAATCCTTTCTAAATTTTAAAACATGTTTGGACAATGTCCAATGGACAATGGACATGTACCGTACAATGACCTGAATACAGTAAATTTTGAAAGTAAAAATCGGAGCTACAAGTATAGAACTAGAAATAAATTAGAACGTTCAATGTCAAATACATACTGAAACAATATATCGAAAAAAACAAACGCCGAAAGAGGGGCTAAAAAACTACTATATAAACACAACATTTTTAAATGAAAAGTATCAGTTCAACCAACGATAAGACATCTTTATATAAACCACTACCTGTCTTAGGATCAGGTGATGAAGTAAAATTAATCATATCTGTAGACATGCGATCTGACGGTGAAAAACTGCTTGCTGATTGATTAAAATCAAATGGATCATTTTCTTGTGTTATTTTTCTACGTTTAGCGTTTAATAAGTCAAACGGACTAGAAGGTAAAGTATTGTTAAATGATTTTAAGTTAATTCGTGGAGTTGTATTCTCATTAATTTTATCTATTTCTTCATTAAACTGTTTTTCCTCCATTTTCATTCGATCATACAACGGTTTTACAACAGTCACCCATTTGTGATACCTTGAGGTTCTAGGTTTTCTATCGGCTTTTAAATGGACTCCAGAAGTTTTCAAAATATTGTAATAAGATTCTATATCTTCTATAGTTGTTTTTTTTGGTTCCTTCTCACATAATAAAGACCATAAACCTGGTGTAAATTTATAATATTTATTAAGCAGCAGTAATTTACCGTGACTAAAAGTTACAGAATGTTTTCCTATTTTATATGAATCACTATTTTTATCATAATGCATACCATAGGATTTATCATAACGTGTTGATTTAGGACGGTTATTTAAAAAATTTTCAAATGGTGAATTTAATTCGTTATCATCATCATCTTCACTAGTGCATGAGGTTTCTGATTTATTTTCTAGTACAGTTGACTGTGTGTTACATATTTCATTTTGTTTTGCATGTGTACTCAATGGTTCAATTATTGGTTTAAATGCCTCACGGA
>NC_042493.1:26871620-26873000 GCF_005508785.2 Acyrthosiphon pisum
ATGTGTAATATAGCACATGGGTCATTCAACAACCAACTTCAAATGCCATTCGATATATGAGTTTTTCCCGAGTGGGAGAACAGGAACAAAGGTTGTTCAATCTCCGGTAAACCTTATATATTACAGATTAAACAAAACAGATATTAATTTCCAAATATTAATGATAATAATAATGAATTTTCTATACAAGTAGCTGAGAATAAAAACAATAATGATCCTATGATATGTTTTATTACATTGGAAGAGGGTTGTTATGAAATTGAAGATATTAAGCAACGAGTTAAGAAGCAAATAGATGTCTATAATAGTGTAATATGCTCGTCGTTAGGGCTGGTCAGAGTAATATTCTGAGAGCCGTTTAACTACGAGTATATTATGTTTTTGCAGGAAGCAAGACCACTTGTGTTGATGATAAAGATGTTGACAGGGTTGTTATTAAATAAATGTAGACTGATGAAATATTCTATGTGGTTTATTAAAATGTTTTTCAGTAAAATTTACTAAGTCCAAATAATTAAATTATTACACAAAGTGTCTTGAAGGTGCTCGTAGTACAGTGGAGAAAACACGTCTCACAGGCCGTCTCTGATCTGCTTTTATAAGGGCCCAGGCTCTCCTACCTACCCCCGGTCCATTGACTTATCCATATTGCGTCGTCGCGTTTATCGGTGTCCCGTGTAAACGTGTGAACCTAATCATAATGATGTTTCCACGACCCGACTATTATCTGTTACATTCCCATCCTGCTTTATGGTTTTTTTGTATTCTATCTATTTTGTGATTAATAGGCTTCCATATCCTGTCCTTTATTGTAATTTGTTATTATATATAAAATATTATGATGGTCACTCACGCCTCTCTAACGTCATCCCTTACCACCTGTATTATTACATTAATTGTAAGAGCTCGTACATTCTCATCTTGACCGCCTACGTCATTATGTTATTTGTATTATTTGAAAGGAACGGATTCTATCCGTTACACCTCCCCCATAAAAAGTTCATTTTTATTGTCTAAACAATAAAAATTAACTCAATTGGAATTTTCATCACTTCAAGCACCTTCCTATGGTTAAAAGTTTACATTTATCATTATTACATTATATGTTTACATATGTTTGGTTACAATTACATAGCTTAGATACATTGTTGTTTTCAATTACATAGTTTAGATACATTGTTGTTTTCAATTACATAATTTAGATACATTGTTGATTTCACCACATATTTCGTGTTACATTTGTTATATATTATTGACAAAAGAAACAAAGTACAATCCACTATGTATTTTTGATATTACAATCAGTATTTAATTATCATCTATGTTAGTATTTTATATGTTTAACAAATATTTCTTTTTAGTTTTACAATTATAATCTTA
>NC_042493.1:26874409-26878935 GCF_005508785.2 Acyrthosiphon pisum
TTTCGGACGACTGCCCCCAACTCATGTCTGGCGGCGAAATGTCCGGCGGCGAAACGTCCCGGCGGCGAATCGGTTGCGGCGAAACGGTCCGCGGCGAAATGTCTGGCGGCGAAAAAGTCCGCGGCGAAACGGTACGGCGGCGAAACGGTCCGCGGCGAAACGGTGCGGCGGCGAAACGGTCTGCGGCGAAACGGTCTGCGGCGAAACGGTCGCGGCGAAACGGTCGCGGCGAATCGGTCGCGGCGAAATGTCCTAGACCCTAATATATTATGATTCCAAATTGGAATTTAAATAAGCCATAGTGAAATCTACTATCACATACAATTTGGAAGATCTTCTGTGTTAATATGATATTCATACTGCTATTTCCAATTGCATTTAAAAATACCAATATTTTGGTAACAGTGAAAAATAAAATAATGCTTCACATATTGGATTAAAATATAACTACAAAATAAATTAAGTAAGTATACACTTAAACTGTAATATTATTAAATTATTAAATTGACAAACACATTTTGTAGGTAATCAAGTTAATCCTTAGATCATATACAATGGATAGAGCAACGACTATACCTCACGTGTAACGAGTATGTAGCCAACATATGAAGAGGGCATGTAGCTACTGCGCATTCGTGCATTTTTATTTTGGCTTTATCAGTTATTCCATTATCTACTATCTAGTATCTAATGTCTAGTATCTATGTCAAACTTAATTAAAATCACAGATATAAAACACTAGATAGCTAACTAGCCATAAAATATTGAAGTTAGCCGCCATATGCGTGTAGGTCAATGTTTACATAATTGTCTTATCAACACAACATGATAAGAATCTTATAGTATTTGATTTATAAATTATAATTTAATATTATATTATCACCATAAAATATAATATAAAACACTTTTATATAATATTCTGTTTAATGGCTATTATGTCAATATTAAAAAACATTTTTTAAAAGAAATGCATATTTTTGTATATTTTATTAAATAACAACAGAATTACAAACCAAAGTAAAACAAAAGAGAAAACAAAGTAAAAATGTTGCATAAAACAGCATTGAACAAGTATACAAATATACAATACATATTATTATTAATATACATTACTGATTATAAAATAATATTGTTTTTGTTAATTTCTGTCTTTGACTGACCGTGTTTAAAACGTCACTAGAAAATTGCTTACCGTATGATTGCAATCTAACGCTTAAAAATCTCTTTACAAGATGGGTGATTAAAAATATTTTATGAGGTCTGTCTAATAAACCTACATTTTCACAATTTAAGCTATTAAAAATATTAAAATCCCATGCAAATTTATTAAATAACATAAAAAATAATTTTTTTTGTAAATTTGGGTACATTGATCTTTTGTTAAGTTATTAGTTAAATACCAAATAGTAATTTATCTGCCTCTATAATAACTTTAAATGAACTCTGTGAAGATAAAAATAAGCCACCAAGATTTTTGAAAGAAGTTAATTTAGTATACAACTGAGGTATAGGATAATTATGGTCAATAGAAGTTTGACTTAAAAGTAGTGATTGTATGCAACTAACACAATCAATATGTTTTGAAATTTTACGAACTACGTACCCTGTAATATAATAAAGAATGTTTTGTTTAGCCTCACTCATGGATGAATTAGTACAATTAAGTAGGATATTTCTATTCAATGTTTCCTGATCAATTTCATTGATAGTTTCAAAATTTAATTCACTGGTATTATCTTTTTTTTTATTCCATTTAAACTCAAGCAGTGCCCCAAAAACATCATCGTCGAAACTGTTACAGTTACCATTTGTTTTACATTTTATTGCATTTTTTAATAGTATTTGTTTGAGGGCAACTTTAAAAAATAACCTACAGGACATTTCCATTTCCCATTCAAGCTGACCAACATGAAAACTAGGACCTCAGTTGCTGGCGTATTATTTCCTTCCAAATCTAATTCATTTCCATAATCAGAGAAACCAACAAATTTATCAAGTTTTTTATCCCATACAATTTGTTTCTTTATGGCCATTGCATCAAACACTAAATTGCAATCTTTATCAACTGTTGGTAAATTTTTAAGACATGACAAAACTTCACTTAAAAATCCAGGGTTTCCATTGATTGAGCTGGTCCAGTTTCGTATAGCTGATATATGAGGCAACCTTAGAATGGATCTAGAAAATACATAAATAATTATGATTTAATAATATATATTATTTTACTATAATAATTACTAAGCAGCGTGTTACTAACTAACCGGCAAAATTCATAAGCTTTAGGCGAATAATAATGAAGCGTAAGTGCAAATTCTTTTATATCAGTGGTATAGCGTCGACCTTTAGCCTTACACTCTAAGTTTTTAAGCTGGTTCTTAAATAGTTCTGCCGAAATTCCACCAAACTTATCTAACAAAATATCTTCAAATTCTGAATTTAGCATACCTTTATTCGTTAAATTTTTTAATAAGTCTTTTAAGTTATTATGTGCACTCTGCAACAGCCTTCTACTGAAACATTAAGTTAAACTAAAATATAAAGTTGATTAAGTTAATAATCTTTTCCCAATAAAAAAAGCCTATTAATTATATTTATAAAATTAATTAATTACCCAAGTACAAGAAATATAAAGACTAAAACATCATAATTATACCTAACAAAAGTATATTATTGATTCATTTGTAAATTTATTAGATAAAAACACTAATTAGTAATAAAACATTTTAAAACATAATTTCTTTATTTTCTGATTTATGTAAATAATAATAATATTAACATTAATAACAACAAAAGTAGTGATTAGATACTAACTTGTATCAAGGGATAAAGGTAGATTAACAAAATATTGTTATAACATAGGTTAGTGGATATAATAAAAAAGTTAATAACAATAAAAATATTAAATAGTGACTAGATACTGACTTGTATCAAAGGATAAAGGTAGATTAACAAAATATTGTTATAACATAGGTTAGTGGATATAATAAAAAAGTTAATAACAATAAAAATACTAAATACTGACTAGATACTGACTTGTATCAATATAGAAAGATAGGTAGATTAATATAAATATAAAATATTGTTACAACATAGATAGATTAATAAAATATTGTTTTAACAGGATAGTGACTAGATACTGACTTGTATCGAGATCCATAAGTTAGTTAATAATTATATTATAATCACATATTTTTACAATTATTAGAAACTGATCAATTGCTATTTGTTGATGGTAAGTTTTTCCAAAATGGTTTTCGATTTTCTGGCAAAACCTGTTTTTAATTGCTCAAGGATATCTGTTTTCTAAGTGATTGGAATACCACATGGTTCATTTTTGTGTCCTGGCATGGCAGTCGTTTTTAAATGTCTTTTATTAAGAAAATCTAATATTTGGTAATCATTTTTTTTTAGGTCTGTTTTATAGAGTAAATTAAAATTACTTCTTTCAGCTCTAATCGCTACGATGTCTCTTAGTAAAACTCTATTGGCGCTCTTTGATGTTTTTAATTGAGATTTGTTATCCTTCCATAAATAAAAGTCCTCAATTTGCATTTGTTTCACAATGATTTTGTCTTTTTTGGCATATTGAATTGCATCTGAAAAGTCATTAAAGTCATATATTTTTTTTCGTTTCTTTAATGATGATTCTACTTGATGGTGAAAGTTATCAGCACTCATAAACGTGTGACCGGGTTCAAAAAAGAATAAGTCAATAATATTTGTTGCCGTTTGATTGCTGTTAATAAAAAAAATTAAAAAGCTTAACAATGTCCATTTTTTGTTTTGGCTTGAATAATATTCAAGCCAAATCACTACATGTGGAATATCTCTTAAGCTTATCAAACGCATAGTAAGTACTAATAATGTCTTCCTTGTTTCTGCCACTTATTGCCAAATGCCAAATGCAAGAAAATGTTTCATTTATAGATTTGTCACCCAGTGGAACAAAACTTTAATGGTATGCAGTTAATCTTCGAACAAAAATAACTTTTTTGAATGAGTCTACTCTTGGTAACATTATTACCTTTTGCAAATCTGCTGAATAATATGCGGTTGAATAATATGCAGTTGTAGAGTATTCAGTTTTTTGTTTTGATGATTTATCGCTGTGTTCTTTATACAATTCTCTTGCGTTTTTGTAACGATAACTGTGCTCAATTTTTGTAACACAAATGTCACATTCAGAGTTCATATTTTCTTTATTATGGTCATGCAACTTGAAAGACTCACAAGACTCACACTCTTCATGACCAAGAAATAAGAATAGCAAATGAAATGTGTTTTTCTTTAATTTTCAATCTATAGAAATCATATGAAACATGACTATCTGGATTTTTTTCATTGAAATCTCTATGCATTGATGTTATGTTTACATCACTAGGCAGATACCGTACATTGGGGGCATGCTCTCTGCGGTAGTGAGAAATAGTTGGGTTGAAGCTTTTAATGTGTTTACTAACTAAATCATGCAACTCAACATTGACACATTTTTTATTGTGCCATTTGTTAGAAGGAGGAGTCAACTC
>NC_042493.1:26879035-26884938 GCF_005508785.2 Acyrthosiphon pisum
TTTAAATACTTTATTTTAAGAATATTAGAGTAATTACTTAAATACTTTTAAAAACTATTTTTTAGAACACTGATAAATAGCTAGTATCTATACGGGTGGCTTAACCAATTAGTGTTAATATTCAAACTCTTCTCCTAAACTACCATTAACAACATTTTCTGAAGAAATACAAAAATTGTATATTAAGTATAATACAAGTATTCCCTCTAGTGCTCACGTCGAGATTTTTTAGTGCAAGAGGCCAATTATTAGAGTGAAAGGCGTGGGTCTATGTCTGATGATAACTTTGAAATGTCACTTTTGTTAAAATTTAACAAATATTTTAATAAAATATAGGTACTAGAATATATTCATATAGATTATATTATGTATTATTATTTAATATTAATATTTTAAGTTGTCATACTGTTATATATTTTTTTTATTTTGTTTCACCCTTTATGTTCTAATAACTGATCAGTGATATACCAATTAATTTACAATTAATTGAAATTATTATTTGCCTAGTTAGAACATTTTGATCAAATTACTAAGTGTTTAATTCAATTTTTCAGTTTTAATCAATAATTTAAGTTAGATAACTTATTATTTACATTTCAACAAAAAGGTTTTTTTAATCTATAAAAAAAAAAACCTACTCTAACTTAAGTTAGTTTACGTCTAACCACTAAGTTGGAAATTTGGACGGTTTCAGAAACTAACTTATATTCTAACTTAGTTAGTTTTTTTATTAAGGTAACTCAATTTAAACTAGTTGAAAAAACTGACTAACTTGCCCAGCTTTGAGAACACTATTATTGAATGAGATTTCTAATTAAATTTAATATTATTGTAAATTTGTAACATTAATAGGTAATTCAAATTATTCACTTGTATTGTGTTATAAAGGTACTTAGAAGTTAGACAGTTGTCAATGTGTAAACTATTGTAATTTGTAAGCGTTGCTGTTCAAAGCTTGTATCAATATACATAGTAGGTAATACATTAGGCTAAAATGTAATATTTGGTAAATTAGTAAGTGGGCAGGTAGGTACTTTTGTAAATTTCCTGGGCTAAAATGTTATCTTTTAATCTATGTAGTTTATTGTTTTACATTGTAATACCTATATTATTTGAGTATAATGAAACTTTAAAATGTTTGTTTATTTATAAAAATGTGTTTCTATATTTTCAAATCATTTTGACCTTTAGAGATTTGACCGATTACTATTTCATAATGCACACTGTTTCGGCTGGTACGCCCAACAAAATTTTGTGTGGGAAATTACCAACAATATGGAATATAAAGGAGATAATTAAAGAAAGAAAATAAATGTAGATATAAATATAGCAATATATGAATAATTCGATAATAATAATATAAATGAGGCCTTAACCTATGTTAGTACCCTTAACTTAGGCGATCACAAAACGATCCACCGTAGTAACTACAGCATATAAAATATAAATAATTCAACAATAAGAATATGATTCATCTGTTGAACAGTATAAACGTTGCAACAATAATAACAATAATAACAATACAATCTATAAAAACAATAATATCACGGTACGACCTGATGTTGGTGATATGGCACCGCGACGGAACAGCTGGTTTATATGACGACGATGTGATATCACGTGTATGTGTGTGTGTGTGCCAATCACAGATATGTATAATAACTAGATACCCGACTTCTTCTTATCAATGACGCTGGCAGCCATTTACAACTAGGGCAAAATATTATTATCAGTATAATATATGTATATATAAGTAAATATGTATATGAATAAATGTAAACATTGCCAAAGTTGCAAATGGCGTCGGGCATCATAATTTAATAATGTTGTTGTATCCTTGTTGTTTTTCCTCCGATATCGTATTGCGATATCGGAAAAATACCGATATCGATATCGAAGCATATTAAAAATTTAAAACATTAAAAGTATAGAATGCATATTATATTATGAGTGTATTGAAAGTATTAATTAATAATTAATATAATAATTAAGTTATTAACAATTATTTATTATTTTGTATAAACTGAAAAGTATCCAATGTATTTAATCAAAAAATTTCTTCTTCGAGCAGTTTTTCCATCAATGTTTCAGAACTTGAGTTCGATTTGAAATATGAATTCAAAAATAACAGTTGATTGAGTCGTTCAGGAGATAATCTATTTCTTTTCTTGGAAATGATTGTTCCAGCTTCGCTAAATAACCGTTCACAGGGAACACTAGTGGCCACTATACTTAAGTATTTTTTGGCTAGTAATGATACAGCTGAGTATTTAGATTCGTTTTCTTTCCACCAATTTAAAGGATCTTGATCGTAGGGAACTTTGATTTTCAAATTTTTATACTCTTCAAGTTGTTTCATCGTAGGACTTTGAGTTATCGAATAATCGTCTTCGTCATCATCATCGCTATCTATCATTAATGATCGTAATTTCTTACGAGGAGGAGAGTGTGTTTCAAAATGTTCTTCATTTTCTAATATTGATTCAGAGATTAATTCTTCTTCATTTTCTATTTCTGGATCAGTAATTAATTCTTTCAGCTCATTTTCAAGTTGTTTCCAAACAGTTACTTTTTCTTCTTCAGATAGAAATTTTAACTCTCGAAATCTAGGGTCTAATGCTGATGATTTTGCTAATATTAAACCCATCATTTCTCTTTGATATTTTAAGTCATCTAAAATTAGTTTTTTTACCGTAGTTAAAAAATTAGTGTCTATTTTACTAACTTTTAATTGATTCCGAGCCCCGATTAATCACACCGATATTGCGATATTTTCGATAATTATATTTAGATATCGATATCGAAATTATTGAAAAAATACCCACGATATCGATATCGTATCGAATTATCGATATCGTTGGCCAACACTAGTTATTATACATATCTGTGGTGCCAATGATGTAATACCCGAACGCTGGCTCGCACTGCGCTTTCGCGGACGGGCGATAATGATGAGCCGTAAAATACTTAATGCATTCGCACTGCGACGAGGGACGGGCGACAATGCATAAAATGAACGAATTTCGGTCGCTCTGCGAAAACTCGGACTGACGACGATTTTCATGTGTATTGCATGCCTACTAGCGTGTAGAGCCTTTACGTATATTGTTACGTGCAGCCCTTTCAGAATTCAAACGATGATATAGTTTGAAATAATAATACTAATTTCAAAGTAATAAAATGTGTTTTAATAATTTAGAACAGTCAATTATGAAAATATAGTAATAATGTAGAATTATTTCGTGGTAGTAGCGGTGTAGCGGTGTAGCGGTGTAGCGGTGTATAATGGTTGGTGGCGTGAAGTGACTTCGGTCTTGCTGGTCCAGGTACATCTGATCAGGCTGTGCTCCTGTCTCCCTTTTATATGCTGTCAGCTCCTTTGATCTGGTCAGTATACGGAACTCGCAGATGCCTTGGGTGTGGTCGTAAAAGTTGTTGTTGTCGTACTGAAGAAACCGCCGTCTTGTGTTCATAGGTTGTTATGGATAAGATTGCTAAATGCTTTTACAAGGAGAACCGCAAAATATGGTTCGAATAAGTAAAAGCGGTTTATAATACCTTCAGTTATACATTCTAATACATGCCCATTACAATATAAAGAGGTAACGGCTGCACGAGCGGCCGATCACGACGTACTCGTCAGGGCAACACCACCTGTACTAATTTCCCTCCGCTATGTCCAGGCCGCCGTGGACGGTCAACCGACAGATAAGCTTATCTGCCGTTTGGTGGTGGAACGGCATGTGCGCTGATTGTAGCGTCAACATACTCCCCCTTTGGAAGACTAAGGTCCTTTCAAAATGAGGTCGAGGCGTAGCTGAGGAAGATCTGATACATTTTTTTTTTTTGAATAATAACATAAAATACATAATACATAATAAAAAAAAAATTAACAAACTATCATTTTTACACAAAAAAAGAGAGAAGTGGAAGAGACACTGGAATACGTAGGAATGTATATATATTTTTTTTAAGTTGTGGGAAGAAGGGCTAATTTGACCACGGGCCGTTTGAGGGTGCCATCGCTTGTGCGGAGACTTACTACCCTTACGACTCCATCTTCTCCGGGGTGAATCGCTTCGACCCGTCCCATTTTCCACAGTGTAGGTGGCAAATTCGGTGCCTGCACTAGCACAAGATCACCAACTGTGACGTTAGATTGTGGGCGGTGCCATTTGGATCAAACTTTTAACGACCGCAAGTAATCTATCGACCAGTGTTTCCACAACGATTGATGGAATTGATCCAACAGCTGCCATCGGTGGAGACGGTTCATCGGAATTTGCGTCACGTCGGAATCAGGCAGCGCGACGAGGGGCGCACCTATGAGAAAGTGACCGGGTGTTAACGCTTGTAAATCGTTCGGATCAGACGAAAGAGGTGTGATTGGTCGCGAGTTTAGTATAGCTTCTATTCGGTGAGTTATGGTGCTCATTTCTTCGAACGTTAAAACTTGGGAGCCAATTACTTGCTTCAGATGGTGTTTCATGGACCTAACAGCTGCCTCCCACAATCCCCTGAAGTGGGGAGCAGCTGGTGGGTTGAAGTGCCACCGACATGGAATGGCATTGGAAAAGGTGTTTTGTGCTACAGGATCTGACCACAACCGACGCAGTTCAGACTCAGCACCTTGGAAGTTAGTACCACAGTCTAAATATATTTCTGACGGTATTCCTCGACGTGCCACAAAACGTTGTAATGACGCAAGGAATGCCGGAGTTGTGAGATCAGAGACCACTTCGATGTGAACCGCTTTTACCGCCATGCAAATAAAGATCGCCACATAACATTTTGTAGATCGTGCGTTCCGACGCTTACTTTCTTTGACCAATAACGGTCCTGCATAATCTACACCAAAGTTGGAGAAGGGCTTAGATGGGCACACTCGCGGGGATAGAAGGTCCCCCATCAAAGTTTTGACCATTGATGCTCGGTGTCTGGTACAAGTTGTTGTTGTCGAGTCTGTCCATGCACGAATGGACGATATGTGGATGATTGACGATAGATTCGAATGTACACGACGTAGTGTTTGAGCTAATAGCAATGCCCCACATAATTCCAGCCTTGGAACCGAAAGCGACTCGTCCAATCGACTGTTCTTTAACGGCGCAACCTTCGATCTTGCTGTAAGTAAATGTACAGTGCCGGATCCTGCCCCATATGACAATCGCATGTTCACGACCGCAGAATAGCCCCTTTTGGATGCATCGGAAAAACCTATTAGTTGAGCTTCAGTACACTGCTCAATAGGAATATGTCTCCTGAGTTTAACTCGTGAAACCGAAGGCAACTGTGTAGAGAATGAATTCCATGAGACAGCCAAGTCGTCGGGGATTGATTGGTCCCAGTCATATCCATTTCTCCATAAAAGTTGCATGAAGCACTTAGCCCAAAAGGTAATGGGTGATAAGGCTCCGAGTGGGTCATAAATTTTGGCTATTGCGGATAACACTAAACGTTTTGTTGGTCGCGAGCCGCATGGGTCACTATGATAACTGAACATGTCAGTCGCCGGATCCCAATGTAGCCCCAGAATTTTGATTAAACAATCGTCCTTTGGGTCAAATGATAGATCCACAACTTGATCGTCCTTTGGTATATCTTGGAGAACTTGTGGACAATTGCTTGCCCACTTTTTAGCTCAAATCCACCTTGACCTAACAGACTTACGAGTTGCTTCTGTAACGACACGATTTGTTCTACTGAGGCTGCTCCGGTTATAATGTCATCGACATAAGTCTGACTGGATAATACCCCTTGTGCAGCGGGATATTTTGAACCTTCATCTAATTCTAATTGGTGCAATACACGGATGGCTTGAAAGGGAGAAGAAGACACACCATATGTCACTGTTGACAAGGCATACTCCTGTATGGATTCAGACGGATCGTTTCGCCACAAGA
>NC_042493.1:26885038-26890750 GCF_005508785.2 Acyrthosiphon pisum
TTGAGAAGAGACTGAAGATGCTGCGGAGCCGACAATAATCCAGCCTAATGTTGTCTCGAATGCGGAAGGCAACTCTGGTGTATGGCGTACGTGGTAACCGTCTACAAATATGTGGTTGTACACGTCAGCGCCCAGTAAAAATTTAATATGTCCTGGACGATCGAAATTTGGATCTGCGAGTTCAAGATCCATGTACTGAGTTCGGATAGAAAAATCCAATACTTTCGATGGCATCAGCCCGGTGATCTTATATAGTACAACGGGTTCACAAGTTAGCCTTTGATCTACCCGCATGTGTAGCACTATACTGCACAAGACTACGCCTTTTGCCTGCACTATGGTGCTCTGTGACAATCCAACTACATTAATTTTACGATTGCATCGAGTAAGACCCAGTCGCGATGCACATTTTGTTGTTATAGCAGATATTTGTAATCCACAATCTATTAGAGCACGAACTGGTACCCACTGACCCTGTTGGTTGCATATACGAATAATAGCTGTGCCCAGAACACTCAGATTGTCGGTGCTAGCGGTACCCACAAATGACGCTTCGTCAGTGGCTGGTATGGTACCAGCAGGGGTTCCCGAAGACGTTGAGACCGAAGGCACATTATTATTTAGATTATTTCCAGTCGGACGCTTTCGTGATTCGAAGTGCAACAGCCAGTGATGTTTTCCGGAATATGTACGACATGAATACTTTGACGGACATGTGGAAGCCGTATGTGAACCACTGAGGCAATTCGAACACAAATTTTTGAATTTCACCAGCTGGAATCGCGCTGATATAGGTAGTCCCTTGAACTTCTCACATTTGTATACATAGTGTGGCCCTCGACACGCATAGCAGTTAGGCTCACGCTCCTTGGCGGCAGCCAGCAAAGACGATTTTGATATTACCTGTCTTCGTCGCGTAAACGGTGTAGGTGTCTTTTTCAGATATGGTCATCGAACTGTTTTGAAGGATTTTTCACCGAGATTGAATACATTTTAACAATTCACTTATAGTAAGAAGAGCATGCGTGCCTTGATCAGCTTCAAACAAACGCTTTGTTGGATTATCCAGAACGCGCGACGCTATATAAAATAATAGAAGGCCAGCTAAATCATGCACGCCTAGAGCATGGATCGCTGCTGTATTCTCCTGGAACACATTTAGGAAATTATTCAAATCATTCAACGATTCATTGTGGATAGGAGCAAATCCGAATAGCTTGTCCAAATGGGCGTGAAGTATCAGACGTGGATTGTCAAATCGATCATGCAATGCGTTCCACGCCACATCATAGTTGGGACCAGTGAGAGGGATCGAACG
Organism: Acyrthosiphon pisum; assembly: GCF_005508785.2. Classification (NCBI taxonomy): domain Eukaryota; kingdom Metazoa; phylum Arthropoda; class Insecta; order Hemiptera; family Aphididae; genus Acyrthosiphon; species Acyrthosiphon pisum. Next base: position 26,886,357 of record NC_042493.1, read on the forward strand.
TACCACAGCAGCTGCAGGTCCAGAGACCGACTAGATTAGATAATGAAATCGCTCAACGTTAGTAAGGTCCTGATTCTCGTGGACAAGCGAATCAAATGTGTCGCGATAGGACCGCCAACTAATTAAATCACCGTTGAAATGTGGTAACGGAATTTTTGGTAAGTTGATGTGAGAACCTGATTTGACTACCGTATCAGATTTACAGCGAGCCACCGCGCCAGCCACGGCTTGTATAGAATAATATTGGTCCGTGACAACGGTTTCAATGTCACTATGTTCGCTCTCAAACTTATCCATAAGCCCTAGCTCTACCATTTTCTCCATAACGTCATCCTGGTCAACACGAAAAACTGCCATGAGTGATTCTAAATCTCGATTACGCGCAACAAACAATGGTAATGATGCCGGATCAGAATCAACTGTTTGTGATAATTTGAACAGGATTAACATTTGCCTAACATGCTTTTCACGCTTAAAAATAGCACGCTGTAAGTGTCGTTCCAAACGTTCCTTTTCTTGTGCATCCATTGTGAATGGAACCGTGTAAAAACGGCCGCGATAAGATGATGTATTGTCTACACGGATAATATGCACACGACTATTCGACAATGTTATAATATAAGCAGACGTAAGACAAATTACGTACACTGATATCTGAGAACTAAGATTCACTTATTTCTCGAGGACTATTACATACATTCATTAAAAGTGGACTGTATTTTTGATATTCGGCCCGAAGGACCAATGTTTCGGCTAATACGCCCAACAAAATTTTGTGTGGGAAATTACCAACAATATGGAATATAAAGGAGATAATTAAAGAAAGAAAATAAATGTAGATATAAATATAGCAATATATGAATAATTCGATAATAATAATATAAATGAGGCCTTAACCTATGTTAGTACCCTTAACTTAGGCGATCACAAAACGATCCACCGTAGTAACTACAGCATATAAAATATAAATAATTCAACAATAAGAATATGATTCATCTGTTGAACAGTATAAACGTTGCAACAATAATAACAATAATAACAATACAATCTATAAAAACAATAATATCACGGTACGACCCGATGTTGGTTATATGGCATCGCGACGGAACAGCTGGTTTATATGACGACGATGTGATATCACGTGTATGTGTGTGTGTGCCAATCACAGATATGTATAATAACTACGATTGGATCATCGCAGGAAAAAATTTTTTGTGATCCATGATGTCAAAAATGTCCACCAGAGTGAATCACGTCTAGTCTAATCCCTATCTCTTATCAGTTATCGTTGATAAAAAAACGATTCATGATAATATAACAAAATACAGCAGTATTGTGATTAAGTGATCTGAATTTTTATTGTTTAATAAATTAATTAATATTTATTATACCTATTTTATATTATTTTAATATATTATTTTATTCATCAATCATTTTTAAATAGAACCATGTTTAATTGTCAAGTTTGTGATGCTAAATATGTATCAGTGTCTGGTTTGAATAAGCATTTAAGAACCAAACATAAAGATACTCCGAAAGTTAAAAATTTATATTATTGTAATGACTGTGATGCATCATTTGATTTGAAATCTAATATTATAAAACACACTAAGACTCATTTATATAGCCACAATAGTAATATGTTATGTTCATATACAAATTGCACAAAATCATTTCCATCTATAAAAGGATTAATTTTGCATTTAAAATCTCATAACATTAATATCGAGCCCACAATGTTGAATTTTAATGCTATAGAAGGTATATTAATTTATAATTACATTATATATCTGTTAACAATTATTATTGCTAACTTATTGTTTTCTATGTACTCCGTGATTTAGCTTAAAGTATTTGTTTTTACTTTTGATGTTTCTGTGGACATGTATGTATTATTATTACAAAATTTTTCAGTCACTACTGTGAAGTATCGTTCCTCATAAAATGTTTGTTCAGTATTAATATTGTTTAAATGTTATAGGTGATTTATATTTGGTTAACATTTATACTCTTAAAAACTCTAATTTAATTGTTTCCTGAGAAGAGTGGAGGATTTGTTAAAACATTTGTAGCATATAAGTGTTTACATTTATTGATGGCGAAATGGCAATCATACTGTAACGTATTAAACTTCACAACAATTTGTTCAGTTAAATTGAAAATAATATTAAAACAAAATCGTTTATTTATATAATTGTATTAGGTTATACTGGGAAAATGTTACAATTACATAAATAATAATGACGAAGTTACCATAACGTTACTGAAAAGTGTAACTATGTTACTATCCAACACTGATTATTATATAATTCTTCATTTACCAAGTTTGACAGCCATTACTGGGAAGTATCGTTCCTGATAAAATGTTTGCTCAATATTAATATTGTTTAAATGTTATAGGTGTTATAGGTCAAATATTAACATTTCTTGTGATTTGGCAGAAAATAATGTCTTTTACTTTTGATGTTATTGTGGACATGTATGTATTTTTATAATAATATTTCATAAACTGAATTTGTCAGTTATGTAAATGTAAGTTAATAACTAAAAGAGTTAAATAATAAAATACAAATTAACAGATTTTAACAAATGGAAAAAAAATATAGAAGCTGAAGAAGAGTGCCACTATGTCAAGTTGTCATCAAAAAAAAAAAATTTAAATAAAGAGTATGTATACTATTTTTGCCACAGATCATTTGGACCAAGAACTTCAAACAAAGTAAGATATTTTACATAAAATGTTCTTAACCAAGTTGTGATTAATATAACCAATCATTAAACAGGGACACAAATGTACAAAAAGTGGTGGATCCGTAAAAACTGGCCATGTTTGCCCTTCTAACATGAAAGTACACATAGACAATAATCAAATTAATGTACAATATTATAGTACACACTTATGGCATACTAAGGATATAGGAAAACTAAGATTGTTCAATGAAGATAGGAGTAAAATTGCTGGTAACTTATATGAATCATTAACCAAATATAAAGTTATTTATTTTCATAATTATATAATATATTATATATGATTAATAGATTATGTCAATATAACCTTTCAATATTTTTTTACAGGAAAATTATCCTTGGGTGTTCCAGTCAATAGAATTTTGCAAGATGTTCGATCATCAAACGTTGAGATGGATAGTATTAAAAGAATTCATTTGCTTGAAAAAAAAAATATATACAATATCAAGGGTGACTTTAATATTTCATATTCAACAAAAAATTACCAAAATGATGCGATAAGTGTAGATCTTTGGGTAAAAGAAATGATGAAAAAAGGTGATGAAAGTCCAATTTTATATTATAAGCAACAAGGAGTTAATGATAATTGTGTTCCATGCTTCACTATGAATGATTTTTGTCTTGTAATAATGACTCAATTTCAATCTGAGTTATTATTAAAATTTGGAAAGGACAAAGTATGTTTAGATGGTACGCATGGACTAAATGGGTACAATTTCCAACTGTACACTGTTGTTGTAGTAGATGAATACGGAAATGGATATCCGGTAGCCTTTTGTTTTTCCAATCGATCTGACACTAACGTATACAGCCACTTTTTTCAGTGTATCAAAAATATAACTGGTAATATTAATGCAAACATTTTTATGTCTGATGACGAACCGGCATTTTACAACGCATTGAATGCAGTAATGGGACCTGCAGGAAAACAGCTATTGTGTACTTGGCATGTATTAAGGAACTGGGCAAAAAATTTAAGAAAGATTCACTCGAATGAAAAACAAAATATTGTATTCAAAACTTTAAAAGCTTTATTATATGAAACAGACGAAAACAATTTTGTGATTGAGCTGCAAAAGGTATTAGATGATCTTCTAAATGATGAAGATACAGCAGATTTCGGAAAGTACTTTAAGACTACATATTCACAGAGAGCAGAAAAGTGGGCCTATTTTAATAGAAAACATGTTGGTATTAACACTAACATGTACCTTGAAGCACTTCATAAATCAATAAAATATTGTTATTTAGAAGGCAAAAGCTGCAAACGTTTAGATTTATCGATCAATGCCCTAATGTCATTGGTGAGGGACAAAAGTTTTGAAAGAATCATTAAAATTTCAAAACAAAAAATGTCTTATAAACTGACACAAATTATTGCAGCTCACAATAAAAGTACAAAAATTACACCAGATATGGTTGTTGAAGTTAATGGTAATTGGTTGGTTAATTCCGAGACAGACATAAATATTCAATATAGAGTCGAAAAAACCACAGTATCATGTGATTGTCTACTACGTCGTAATATCTGTAAAATATGTGTACACACTTATAAATGTACTTGCATGAATAATGTTATTTATTTTAACATTTGTAAGCATATACATGCATGTGCTAAAAGACAGACTGCATCAGATTCAGAAACA
>NC_042493.1:26891004-26899355 GCF_005508785.2 Acyrthosiphon pisum
AAATAACAGTTGATTGAGTCGTTCAGGAGATAATCTATTTCTTTTCTTGGAAATTATTGTTCCAGCTTCGCTAAATAACCGTTCACAGGGAACACTAGTGGCCACTATACTTAAGTATTTTTTGGCTAGTAATGATACAGCTGAGTATTTAGATTCGTTTTCTTTCCACCAATTTAAAGGATCTTGATCGTAGGGAACTTTGATTTTCAAATTTTTATACTCTTCAAGTTGTTTCATCGTAGGACTTTGAGTTATCGAATAATCGTCTTCGTCATCATCATCGCTATCTATCATTAATGATCGTAATTTCTTACGAGGAGGAGAGTGTGTTTCAAAATGTTCTTCATTTTCTAATATTGATTCAGAGATTAATTCTTCTTCATTTTCTATTTCTGGATCAGTAATTAATTCTTTCAGCTCATTTTCAAGTTGTTTCCAAACAGTTACTTTTTCTTCTTCAGATAGAAATTTTAACTCTCGAAATCTAGGGTCTAATGCTGATGATTTTGCTAATATTAAACCCATCATTTCTCTTTGATATTTTAAGTCATCTAAAATTAGTTTTTTTACTGTAGTTAAAAAATTAGTGTCTATTTCACTAACTTTTAATTGATTCCGAGCCCCGATTAATCACACCGATATTGCGATATTTTCGATAATTATATTTAGATATCGATATCGAAATTATTGAAAAAATACCCACGATATCGATATCGTATCGAATTATCGATATCGTTGGCCAACACTAGTTATTATACATATCTGTGGTGCCAATGATGTAATACCCGAACGCTGGCTCGCACTGCGCTTTCGCGGACGGGCGATAATGATGAGCCGTAAAATACTTAATGCATTCGCACTGCGACGAGGGACGGGCGACAATGCATAAAATGAACGAATTTCGGTCGCTCTGCGAAAACTCGGACTGACGACGATTTTCATGTGTATTGCATGCCTACTAGCGTGTAGAGCCTTAACGTATATAAAGAGATAACGGCTGCACGAGCGGCCGATCACGACGTACTCGTCAGGGCAACACCACCGGTACTAATTTCCCTCCGTTATGTCCAGGCCGCCGTGGACGGTCAACCGACAGATAAGCTTATCTGCCGTTTGGTGGTGGCACGGCATGTGCGCTGATTGTAGCGTCAACACACACTAAGGATTTTCCAAAATTCGTGTTCTGAAAATGTGCTCACACAGTCACACAACTCACACAAGGCTTTCGAGATTCACAATGATAATTTTTAATTTCTTTTTTGCTTGTAAATAGTTGCCATTTTTTCAAATTATAAACTAATAAGTTATAACTATTGGTTACATATTATATTGGATATAGGTACAATTAGTAATATTAGTAGACATACGGTGTATAAACTATACATTAATCTTATTTGCAGTAGGTAGTTATTTAGGTATAAAATATAATAATTATTAATAATGGTCTCAAACATGGTTGAAAGATAGGCGCAACTAGGGTTGGGTAACATTTTGATGGGATGGATGCAACGGTGGCGGCGAGACGGTGGCGGCGAAAAGAGTAGGTTCGTGTTCGTGTTGGGGCCCATGAGTTCACAATTTGAAATATAAATACATTAAAGAGTTCTTATAAATTAAATACTTACAATTTGTAATAATTATACATTTCTCACATACCTAACTATAATATTAATAATATAAGTAATATATAATTTTTTCTCTTTGTGTATATAGTATAGTATTATGTAAAACATTGTGTAGTTAAATAATACAATATAATATATTAATATAAACTAAAATTAACAATAATTACTAAAGTCGTACAACTAATATGATAAATAATGCAGTAATCCTATACGTTTGTTATGAGTCTGTCTATATTTTGTTCTAGTAATAGCCAAAGTGTAAATTTTTTTTAAGAATCTTAAAAGAGTTGCTGTTTTTAATTTCTATTGGTAGTATATTGAAAATTTTTGGACCAATATGTAAGTATGTGGATTGTGATAATATTTTGTGCATAGTTGGTACTTTGATATTAGATATTTACCTAGTAGTGTGTCCGTGTTCAGTTTTAAAAGTAAGGTTATTTTTAATTATGTAAATTACCGACGCTTTATAAAATAATTTTTTATTGGTATACTCGCGCCGGCGAAAGAATGCTTTGGGCGGCGACCAAATTTCGTCCGATCTCGCGCGTTCCCACCACTAAACCTTCCCGAACGCTGGCCGCCGTCAACTCTGGCCGCCGCCACCGTCGTCGCTACCGTTGGGCCGCCGTCAAAGCCGCCGGTTGCGCGTAGTGCGTGGGGGAATTTACGCCGGCGCCTAGGTGGTAGAGTGGGAGAAATTTGGGTACGAAACCACGGAGCTCCGTCATTTGGATGCGCCAACGAGAAGCGTTCTCTCGCCGGCGCGAGTATAGTACATTCATGTCATTGTATAAATATTTTATGTGGTATCTTGAGTATTTTTTTAGGATAATTTTTAGTATTTTATTTTGAATTTTTTTCAATGGATCTATAGTTGTATCATACGTACCTCCCCATATAGAAATACCATATCTAATTATGGAGTAATTACCTACACTGCATGACATTTTTTTTTTTGCTAAAAAATTATATGTTATATAGTTCCATTCAATAATTTTAGGAAAAATCATAAAAAAAAAATTTTAAATTTTAAAAAAATTTTACGAACTACTAATTTTTAACTGGTTTAAGCAAATGATAGCCAGGTTTTCATTAGCTTTAATCGAACATACTTTAGGTGCATAACCATCTAATGTTATAATGCATATATGCCCTTGTATGCAGTGTAGGGTTAACCCTAATTGTCTTAAGTTCTAAGATATCTGTTAAATTTTTAAATGCATACATAAGTTTTCTTAATTTATTTGTTAAACATGTTATGTGGTCATTCCATTTAAGATTATGACACATTTCTATACCTAAGTATTTACAGTTTTTAACTATTTTTACAAAGGTTTGGCAAGTACATATATTTTGATTTAAACAGTCATTCTCGTGAATACATAGATTTGTTTTATTTGGTTGATTCAAATTAACTATATAGTGTGGTAATATGTAGGTTTTTTCTAAGTTTAGGAATAAATTATTTTCACATAGCCATTTTTGTACTCATGTCGGATTGAACATTAGCAAATACTTCATCCAAAGTCATGTATTTGCATTGTTGAAATCATGATTTAAGATAGTATGGTTGACCATCGGCTTGTGATAAGAAAGCCAGTACAGTGAATCTCACTTTTTTATTATAGCAGCCTCCATGTGAGAAAAATAGTGTCATAAACTCGTAATTTGCGCAGCTGTTTAAATCATACGGATAAGACATATTAATGGTATCGGTGTAATATGTATCGATGACGCAAGTTTCTTATAAATTGTATCCACTGAGTGGATTCTAATTAAATAATTACAATAGTTTTAATACAAGCAATAAACAAGAACACAAATAATAAAGTTAACAAAAATGTTTAATAATAATATATTATTAGTGTACCTACCTATAAATAACATATTATTTAATATCTACGAGGTCACTAATTTCGACAATTTCTTTTTAGTGGTGTTTAGTTTTTTATTATTTTGATTTTAAATGTGATTGTTAATTGTGAATTGTGAATGTGAATGATTGTGTATTGTCTCATTCTCATTATAAGGCAATGTGTATATACAGGGTGTAACAGATTGAACTGACTTTTGGAATAACTTTTGTTCTAATCAATATTTAAAAAAAATGAATTGATATATAATTTATAGCCACTTGCGCTACATGTGTAATAAAAAAAAAAATATTTCTATTTTTTAATACCTAAAATAAAAAGTTTTGAATAAATTCAAAATAGCCAATTTGTGAATCTGATTATAAGAACGATTTGGATGGTAAAAACTTTTATCTAATACAAGTAGTTTATTTTTTAGAATTTTTTTAAATATCACTATTTTTTTTATTAAATTAATTTGGAACGCAATAACTATTTTAAAAATATTATTTTTGGAAAATTGCATGGGTATATTTCTAAGACTATTTACTAATCCTATAATTTTATCAATTTTTGTCATACGTTTGAATAACATAATTTTTTTTTTTTTTTTTGGTCAGTTCTTTCTGTTACACTGTATATCGGATAACACAGTTTGTTTATGTTCTGCACAATCAAATCTAAAAGAAATTTTCTTTATAAAAAAATCTTCAAATACATTTTGAGAGTCTTTAAATTTGGCGAAGGACAATTCTAGAGATGTTATTATTCTGAATAGATTGCTGTTAGGATGAGAAAGATATCCTCTACTTTTAGCCATTACTAAATCTGCATTGGTACCGTAAGCTGTCGTATTCAGATTTTTGAAACTAGATACACACTTGGCATTTAGTCTTTGCAGTTAATCGCTTGGCCATATATCTAAAAAATTAAACTAAATGTTAAGTAGTACTATGTTAATAAATAATTATTTATTTAAAGTTTGTTTTTTACTTATATAAAAACATTCCCTGCTAAATGATATTGTAATATTCTCGTAGTTTGGAGCGGTCAGAGTAATATTCTGATAGCCGTTGACTACGAGTATATTATAATTTTACAGGAAGCAAGACCACTTTTGTTGATGATGAAGATGTTGACAAGGTAGTTTATAAATGAATGTAGACAGATGAAAAGATACTTTGTAGTTTATTAAAATGTTCTTCAGTAATTTTGTCTAAGTCCAAATGACAAGTTACTACACAGAGTGACGTGAAGGTGCTTGTTGTACTCTGGAGTAGACACGTCTGAATACAGGCTGTTTCAGGCTCCCTTTAATATTCGGGTCCCTGCTCCCCCTGCCTATCGATACGCTATCTCTTTGACTATTGCCAAAATTCTTTAAGGAGGTCGTTTACCTACTTGCTTATTCCTAATTTTAACTATCATATATAATGATTTTTATGTGTTGTGAGTTAACGGATACTATCCGTTACACCTCCCCCCTAAAAAGTTCATTTTCATCGCCTAACCGAGAAAAATTAACTCAATTTGATTCCCCGTCACTTCAAGCAGTGGCGCCGATCCCTATACCCAAGTATGGCGACTGCCATAGTGAATTATGTGGTGGGTGGGTAGGTACTGGGTGCTGGGTAGGTGACATAAAGCCCATATGTAAATATTATGAAAGTATTTAAGTATAAAACTAAATAATATTTAACATAATTACATAGAAACACATGAGCTGTGATACGCCGATTAGGTCGTACAAGCCGTAGTCCGTAGACCGTAATAGCAACGCAGATAATAAGATAACGATAATGCGATGTATTGTAAAAATCAAAATATGTCTATTTTTGGATTGTATTGTAAATGTTGTGGTGATATCCACTGGCTGTTCGTTTGGCTACGCCGCTACGGTCGTCACTCGTCTACATAGAAGCTTTAACATTAATACCATCTAGTTCATTTTCGGGTAAGTACAATTCAATTTAATCATATCAAATTATATTTTAAAAAGGCAAATAAAATAAATTCTTTTCCATGAATAGATTCACCTAATGTGATTGATGACACTTTTCTGGATGAACATGATTGTTCTTCAATAAATCAAAATATAACAGCTAACGATGTAGAAGCTTTGGCATTAATACCATCTAGTTCATCTTTGGGTAAACACAATTTAATTTAATCAAATCAAATTATATTTTAAAAAGGCAAATAAAATATTTTTTTTTTTCCATGAATAGATTCACCTGATGTGATTGAAGACACTGTACTGGATGAACATGATTTTTATAACTGATAAATTTTACCTGTAACATTAAACCATTCATCAGATAATATAAAATTTTCCTGTTGAGCTAAATTTACAAAGAAATGTTTCAGTATCTGTTTTTACACGAATACTTTCAACAGATGATTCGTTTAAATCGTCGCTTAAATTGTACTCACTACCTGAGCCTTCAAAATCAGAATCATCGAGAGCAGAAAGAATATCATCAAAGTCCATTATGCTCGTTTAGTCGTTCGAAAACTATAATTTTTATTGCAATTTGCAATAATAATTAATATAATATATAGTGATAAGGATTGGCGGGAATTAACATATTATATTATCATCATCGTGTACCTAACCATAGCATTAGAAGTACGAAACCTATATTGTAATGTAGGTAATATTTATTATCAAAGAATTGCTTATAAAATTGAATTATTATTGACTAGTTACGGGCATATTACCACTTATAAATAAAAAAGAAATCGAAAGTTACCAGTGATACTCAACGTATAATACACTTAATTATATTAACTAGGTACCATGAATATCACCGGTGCTTCTCATTAAAAAAAATGGATAATCGTTATTATTGTATATTATATTATTATTATTATTGGATAACTGTTATTTAGAAAATAATTTATATCGAACATTTTTTTGTAAGATTTTTAGTTTTAATGATATGGACTCGGTACACACAATTAGTTTTTTGAAAATAGGTCTGCATCGTCTCCACTAAAAGCGCTATAGTATTTAAGACAGCTGATTGCTAGATTCATATTTATGGTCGTCGGATAAGCCATTTTACTGTAGTCGATGGGCAACCATACTATCTTAAATCATGGTTGAAATATACAAGTTATAGCCAGGATTGTTATCATAAGAAACAAAATGGCTACGTAAAGGGATATCATAAAAATCAATTTTTCTTATCATCAAAAATACGCCCACAAAAGCTAACAAATTCAAAATCCCGCGCTTACATACATGATTATTATTGGCTCCCTTTACGCTGCCATTTTTATTTTTATCATCAAATATTTGATTGAGAAGGGGTATATATGCAATAACCTTGTATATTTCAACCATGGATATTTGCATGATATCATTCAATCATTGACATAGTTCATAATTCCAGAACAGGATAACGTGGTGATAATTTTACACCGGTTTGTACCAATAAATTTCTTGATAATGTTTTAAGACTATCTACCTGTAGGTATATGATTAATGATTGTATAGTCATAAATCATCCACTTTTCAAAATGTCTATAATGATTATTATTATTTCTATTACGGATACACTTAGCAACGTGTTGTTATTGAGTGTTTGATAAACATCACATTTTAATTATTTTTTAAACACTTAGCTATTTTAAAAAACATCTTTAAAAGTTATTATAAAATAATTACACTATGGCCATGGAAGAAAAATCTAGTGAAAACATTGTCCAGACTATACAGGATATAGATAAAACTATTTTAAAGATTACCGAAGCAATACAAGTTCTTCGGAATGCCGAAAACAAATTAAATTTGGTTCGTTATACTTTTATTGATTTTATGATAAATTTAAACTATGCACGCCTGCGTGGAGAAATTGCTAAGTATAAGTAGAGTATAACACCAAAGTCAATCAATTAGCTTAAAATACTAGTTATTTTTATATGAGTGACCTTATTAGCTTTGGTAATTTTTAAGCTTACTGGATGTTGAAGTTTTAAATTCTGCTCATATAGAATTATTATATTATATAATACCACAGTGGTTTGTATAGATTTGTATGTTTTCATATAAAAAATAAAACATTATCGCTACTGGGTATTTACGTAAATAAATTATTTTCGGTTAGGTAATTACATTTAGAGAAAAACAGTATTATAGGGAGGTATTTAACAATTAAATTTGTTATAGACAATTTGATTAATGTTCGCTTTATAATATTATTATTATTATTATTCGAATCCCATCTTCGTCGCCAAATGTAATGTCAAGGTCCACGTTAATAAACGGCAACACAACATTATAATTAAAAGAAATTTAATGTGTACAAAACATGAAAGTTACATTATAATATTTCTATTATATAGTTCAAAACTGGAAGTAATCCATTAGAAAATATAACCAAAAAAGTGTTTCTTAAAAGTAACATAACCTCTTACAAAAGTAATCGGTTGTACAGTGCAACCACATACACTACAATATTCGCATTCATAAAAAGTGTTAATAATATTAATAAAATGCAATAGGTACTATCGCATTTTATTCATTGGATACTGAAACTTATATTTTACTTTGAACACTTACGTCTAATCAATTACATATTAGAATACATATAAGACACCAGATAAAGTAATGATGATATATATATAACGATTTCATTTCGTCTATTTGTTAGAATATTATTACTTATTCGAGTATTTGTTCTATAACTTTAGAAAGATAACAAAACTACGGATGAGATAACAAAATTTCAGGACTTAAAAAAAACAATCGGTCGACAACTTAAAGAATTGGAAGAGAAATTTGACCTTTCTAATCAATTGAAAATGACAGTGGTTGGCCACGCTTACAAACTGACTAAAAGGAATTATGGTGGCCCCGTAGATC
>NC_042493.1:26899455-26926553 GCF_005508785.2 Acyrthosiphon pisum
AACTGAATCCTGGTTGTCTGGATTTAATCCAGAGACCAACGTCCACTCAAAACGTAAATCCGTGCTTTATTGTGTTGAATTTTCACGATTGATGGAACAATAATATGTATTATTATTATAAGTATTACAATTTTAATAGATGAACTGCAATTCTACAAGAGAGTTCCAGAAAGTCGGTTATCTCAGCCACGATGCATTGATGGAAACGTCACCTCATATTATGGTATTGCGATCGATGGTTTGTAAACATGTATTGTATTACATTTTTTTATAATATGGGATTTCACTAAAGAACTTTAGTTACACACTTGGTATAGGCGCAATTGGTGGGGGGGGGGGGGGGGCTTGTAGGTGCTAAGCACCTCCAATATTAAAATTAGCCCCTCCAAAAATGTGTATTTAAATTTAAGTATTAAATCCTTCATTAATTATCTAATCTTCATACCTAATACAGTAAACGTTGTTTGAAGAAATTTTTTTCTAAAATTTAAACATGGAAACGGAAACGAGCCCGTGCATCAACATGATGTTAGATTATATTACATATAAATACCTATATGTTGTTCATTGTTTTATTAATAGATGTACTATAATATATTAAATGAAAGAAAGTGGGTGAGAAAAATATGGTTGTGGTATTTTAATATTTGGTGGTGGTGGAGCCCCCCACGGCTGTTTCATTTAAATATGTTAAGCCCCTCCAAGTTAAAAACTGAAATTGCGTCTGTGGCACTTGGTACGATAATAATATTACAAATTTCTTTGGTTAAATATAAGTACCTATACATTTATAATTAATAGGTATATATAATGTTTATGTATTGTATTAGATGGGCATAAATTCCGTTCGTCAAAGTTATTGTTCGACTCGAGAATGTGGCTATAACAGTGATTCGAGCTGTTGCAGTATTTCTTCTAAAGACACAAATATGTATAGTATATATTTTCATTATTTATTGATATGTCCATGATTATATTTAGTTATGCGTTACATATTGTTAACAATAATATTATTTTAGAAATACATTACCGCCCGAATGTTCAGACAAATTTCATAACTCACAAGAAATTAATCAACTAAAAGAACAACTTCAAAATATAATCAATGAAAACCAAGAACTTCTTTTAAAACACAAATCTATAGTATATTTTTTAACTTACTGATAATTGTATACAGTAAAATTTCGTTATAACGTTTTGCGATTGGGCAAGTCAAAAGAATGTTGTAATCGTAAAAATGTTTTAATCGTTGATGTTAAGAAAATTCTAGTTATTGTTTTCATAGTTTTAATATTTTAATATTTGATATTACATGAAGATTTTTCCAATCAAAAATAGTGTTGAATATCTGAAGTGGAAAAAAACTTATAATATTTATAGCGATATACCTTCTTTGTATGAACGTTAAATTAAGTAGAGAAATGAAATGTATAGTTTTTCTTTTCTCATTCTTTAATTATTAATTGTATGCCATAAAACAAATCTATATCCAATAAGTTTAATATCTAAGAGTACTAAAAATATACAATAAACTAGTCAAATTCTAGGGAGTTGATCCAAACTAATTACCTAGATATTTTGTTGTATAGCCGGGAATGTGTTATATGCTTGGATGTTATGACGAAGTTTTACTATATTTTATTGTAAAGAGTTAATATATTTTTTTTTTATAGACCGAACGAAACGATTTATTGGTAAAAACTTTGAATCGTCCCGTAAGTAAAATTCCATGAAACAAACAATCATAATTTCTAGTTATTCGTATAATTAAATTTATTGTAGGTTGTGTTTAAAAAAATAGAAGGATGCATACGATTTCCTGGAAAGAAAGAAATGGTAACTACTTATACAATTATAAATTAATGATTAAAGGAAAATTGAAATTGTTTTTGTTGTAATTTGTTTATATCCCAGGAAGAAAAACTTTCAGAATTTAAATCAGAAATATTGCGATTGAATTCTGAGATTAAAGAAGTACATATAACTCAATTGAAATTAAAATCAGTCAAAGAAATTCTTGACCAATTTAATGCTACTAACTGTCAGGTAATTGAACATATGCCAAAAAATGAATGTGAATATTAGTTGAAATTGTAAGTAAAGTAAATTGTTTAAAATACTGTTATGTAAATAGTGTGGAAGTCTTTCATTTAAAGACAAGGTCAATACAAGTACCAAAGTTCAAAAACAAGAAATTCGACAAATCGAATTGCAAATAAAGTAAATTATATATTATTTTGAGAATTACATATATAAAAATTTAGTTTTATTTCCAATTTGTAATTGATTACGCCTACCTACTGTTATAGCGTGCATCCCGTGTGCATCCTTATTCATACTTTCATTTCATTTTCTTAACTTTTGTGATATATTTATGTTTTATTACAAAAATTTGATATTTTGAAATTAAACCTGAAATTTTCCTGGTATTTCCCTAGTATAATACCCTATTTTATTTTACACTACATTTTAGTAATCACACTCCACGCATACACATTAGCTTTTTCAAATCTGCTACACTCAACCTCTGTTCTGTTTTTATTGTCTACTGCACAACATTGCGATTTATACAACACATTCTGCTATTTCATCTATTTAATAAAATCTACCTTTTAATTTTAACGGCAGCTTCTTGACCCACAAAATATTTGACACTTCTACACACTTCATCCATACATAGACCTATTTCTGACTTCAACCCCATAACGACTATTATTATGTACCACTAGTCCCAAGTAGGTACTTATATCTCACACAGTACATCACCCTTCCCCCTTAATTTTTTCGTTAATTTCCTTCAAAACTATACACGATTGACTTTGTTTTATTCTTAGCCAGATAACCTTCCAGCACTAATCTTAACTCTTCCAGTTATTGGTTAATTTCTTTCTTTTTATAAAATACCTATACTCTGTCTCAAATTAGAGTAAGCTCAGTCAGCAGGCTTCTACGCTCAGCGGTACCAATAGGTGTGCTACGCTCGTATAATGTCATTTTTATTACCTATTCTAATAATCGACTAGCTTAACATCTTGCTAAAGTTAATATGATAACGTTTTCGGCCACCACTAATCATCGGAAACCAAAGCCACGGGGAAAGTAAAATCATCGATAGTTTTGGTCTGACTGAACCAAACGAAAATTGGTCGCAGCTTGAGGTTACTCTTCTTTGAGACAGAGTATATTATACAATATGTTTTTTTAGACAGAAGACTAATGAGTTGAATAAAATTGTATCAGATTATGAAGATATCGTTAAGACGAATCAAAAAATTACCGATGCACGTCATAAATTAGCTGATGGATTAATAGAATTATTAAAAAAGATAGAGGTGCGTCAATGCAGGTTTTATAAAAAAAAAATATTAA
Organism: Acyrthosiphon pisum; assembly: GCF_005508785.2. Taxonomy (NCBI): domain Eukaryota; kingdom Metazoa; phylum Arthropoda; class Insecta; order Hemiptera; family Aphididae; genus Acyrthosiphon; species Acyrthosiphon pisum. Next base: position 26,902,825 of record NC_042493.1, read on the forward strand.
TATGTATTAAAATAAACTTATAGGAGTACAATTTAGAAGGTTTCAAAGATTTAATAAATGATTTAAACAAAAACAACGAAGATATCGAAACAATGGAATTGATCATCAAAGAGCGTAGTAATGAAATTAATGATTGCGATGAAAAGGCATGTCCTAACTCAAATGCATTTTTAACTTTATGTGTAATATAACATGAGTAATAACAGATGATTTTTATATATCTACCATGGATTTTTAGTTAAGACGTGTACAACATGAAACCAAAGACATCACGCTTAAAACGAAAAAAATGGAAGATGCGATCAAAAATCTGTTTAACGATTTTAATGAATCGTATAATAAATTAGAAGTAATATAAAAAAAAATATAATTTTAAACAATTATTTTAAGTATACCATACTATAGCTATGGTATAAATATGCCCAAGTTGTTATTCTTCAACCGCCTTAAAAAGACAGCTATCTATAATAAAATTACACACTTTACAGTGTACCGTAATAGTCTATACATCTTTTGGTATTATTATGTGTTGATAATTATGATATAGGTAGGATTTTTATGTTTCAATAGTGTTTTATAAGATATTATATTGGGAAAGAATCTATAATAAACGTGAATTGTTGTATTTATTTAGTTGGTTTACAAAGAACAACTGGAGGAACTGTTGGCACTGCCAAAAGTTTTGAAAGAAACACACATTAAACTACAAGAGGAGATCGACTTAAGAGTATTGGCAGAAGAAGCAATGAATAAATTAGAACGCGATATTAGACACGTAAAATAATAATATCTTTTGTAACAATATAAATTATTAAGTATTCATTTAAATGCATAATATTATTGGATACCATTTTTACCATATTCGTTGATAGATAAATACAATAGGCAATATTTTTCATTAAGGTGGAAAGTCTAAAAAATCCAAATCAAAACGATGACGAGACAATGAATCGAGCAATTGAAGACGAAAAATTACAAATAAAAAACGAAAATAAAGTTATTGAGTATATTATGCAATTAACTAGTTTATCTTAAATCAGGTATTTCAGTAAAAATATTTTTCAGGTCAAAATTAAAATCTCTTGAAGAAAACATTGAGTTGGCTGTAGAAAGCTTGGATAAAGAAACTCAGGAACTAAACGCTGTAAATCTACAAATCCAAGAAGCTATTGCAGAGAGCACCAAACACATAAACGCATTCAAACTTTTTTCGGAAATACATTTGGAGAGAATAGTTAACGACTTGCATAGATTACAAGAGATTTTGACGGAATCTCAAAGCAGAGAGTGTGCGAAAGTTCTCGTTAAAAAAACGGTAAGGATTTACCTATATAGGATGAGTGAGTGGGTGAATGCCGGTCAGATGCAAAAACCAGTCATACAAGTAATCTCAAAGACTAAGATTAATAAAAATCCGTTTTATCGTACAGCTAATTTCCTATTGTATGAAACCCAAAAATTATTGTTCCCGCCATATTATGTTAACAACTAATAACAGAATTTTTTTGTTTTCCTTTTTTCGAAGTTTACGTTGCTACGTTTGCTATTTGAAATAAATTAGTGTCTATTTCATCTAATTAAGTTACTTATTAACCTATTTTATGCTAAATGCTATGTAGTTTAAGGGGATTCGATACCGTGATTTTCTGTTTTCGTCTAACACACGTGTGACATAGTATTTTAGACGTGTTTTTTGCCAAACATACCAATTAGATCTAATGAAACGATAAGAATTCTGAAAACAGATTTAAATTCGTCATCAAGTCTACTTGAAATCGACTTTCCCACATTTTTGATATTATCTCCCAAATTCCAGAAAAAGTCATATAAAAAAAGAGGATTTGAACATTTTTGTATTTCAATTTTGGAGAAGCTAAAATCAAAAAATCAAAATTGTGGGGAAGTCGATTTCAAGTAGACTTGATGACAAATTCAAATCTGTTTTCAGAATTTTTATCATTTCATTAGATCAATTGGTATGTTTGGCAAAAAAACACGTCTAAAAATACTATATTACACGTGTGTTAGACGAAAACAGAAAATCACGGTATCTAATCCCCTTAAGATGCTTGCAGTTATAAAAGGCATGGTTAACATTATTTATTGAAGATACAACGGAATTAAAAATTATTTATATTTGGCCATTACCACCAAAACTAATGGGGGCAATACCAATCATTCAAATATATATATTTGACCGCCTTTAATCGCCGATTTAAAACTACAGGTTTAATGGTGTATTTTTGTTATTTTGTTTTACATGTATTTCAAACAAGACCGGTATTACCTAATTATTAGGTAAGGTTGTTAGTAGGTAATGTTATAGACTATAAGTTTATAAATCAATATTGAGGATTGACCGAAGTTTCGGAGTTATATTTGGGAAGATATTATAAGAGTTTCCCTTAGGTGACCGTCATTCACCCACTCATCACCAAACGGTTTTTCATGATATATTAACACTCTTACTGCCATGTCAGTCATATACACTGTTTTCGATCTCTTGTACCACCACCTGTTCTTGGCTGGATAATATAAATCATTGGTTTTGTTGGAGGAAGGTTAGTTTGAGTTTCTATTCCAAGTAATGATTTACAAACTTCACGTCGAAAAGATGTTATAGTTATTTTGGACTTTGTTAATTCTTTAAAAATTATACACACGTTTACCATAGCCATTCCAGTAATGAGTTCTAATGCAACTTTTCTGTACTATTTTACGCCTCTTTTGTTTACACAAGCATATGAAGCAATTTGATCAGATTTGTACCACATTTTCCTGTATTGTAATCAATGATTATTTTGGGCTTTATTCTTGGAGTTAATGTTATAGAATTAGGACTTGCTCTTTTATTTCTTGTTGAAATTTGTTCCTGTTCTAGTCCATGATATTTTGATAACTTCAGGAAATCACGTTGGTCCTTCCATTTCAAAACTACTATACCATCTTGACACTGTTTTCCAACAACCTCAGTTTTTTTTCAATTTAGCCCCTACAACATCTTTAGGAAGATATTTCCTATATTTTCGAGTATTTTTTCGAGTTCCAATTAAATGGGTTTTATTTTGAAGTAACACGCGAGCTAGAACACAATTTGTATACAAGTTATCTGAGTATAATGTTGTCCTGCATTTAATAAATTATTGGTAAGTTTCTTCACAATCTTTTCACCAACATTTCCTGTAGCTGTTACTGTGTTTATCTCTCGACCAGAATATATTTCAAAATCATATGTGTAACCGTTCCCAGTACAAAGTTTAAAAACTTTGACACCAAATTTATGTTTTTTTCCTGGAATGTATTGCCTAAACCCAAGATGACCTCTCCAGGCAATCATACTTTAATCAATTACCATTTTTTCACCAGCTGAATAAACTGACTGAATATTATTTTTCAAAAATGTAAGAAAGGGTCTGATTTTTACTAATTTGTCATTTGAATTAGGTATTTGGTTATGATTGAAATGTAACATCCTCATTAATAGCTCAAATCTATCGCGTGTCATTAGATGTGATATAAAATCATTTTTATATAATGGGTCATTAGACCAATAATTAGATAATGCTGGTCTAACATTTAAGCCCATCCATATAAAAATACCAAAAAACACTTGAATTTCTTGGAAATTAGTATCTGTCCAATTATTCATTCTAGAAATTCTAGTTGATTGGAGTACTTGATTGGCATAAACATTAGTTTCACAAACAATTAAATTAACTAAATCATCATTAAAACATAATTTAAAAATATCAATAGGAGTTGAATTTATATGTACAGTATGTGTTTGAAGGCCTTCATTACCAGTAAACTGAAATATCTTAATATGGTTCCCTACATCATAATCTTCCCTGGTGAAATTTTAACTAATATCAGAAAAGGATGTCATTGTTTCACTGTCACTGTTATTCGGTAATTGTCTACACTACCTAGTAGATTATCATCACTATCACCAGAATCTGATTCATTATGATGATTATTTAAAACAAATTCAGGATCATTATCTGAGTCATAAAATTCACTATCTGAAATATCATAGTCATCTTCTAACGCCATTTCAATATCATAAGTATCCATTTTTCTATAAACATAATTAACATTTTAATTTTATTTCCTACTAGCCGACCCGTCAGAGCTTCGCTCGTGATTAGTTGTTTATTTTGCCTTCGGACGATGATATGTAGAATTTTTTATTCAAATGTTATCGTTTAATGTGATCGGCAAGTAAATATACAAAACGGTTAATGAAAACGTATTGAAAAACTACTTCATCAATTGATAACGGCTGGACCAATTTTTCAAATTTGATGGGTATTTTCAGATTTCCGTTTTTGTTTATAGATGGTTGCTATAGGAGAAATAACAACTTTATATAGATTATAATTATTATTTTTATTTATATACGTTATTATGTATATTGAATATTAATCCGTTAGAGCACACCACTTGTACCAATCTTGTATCTTTATTTCCTGTGACTTTTAGTTATATTTTGCGATTTTCGTATAGCTACTGACCTTCCCCTAATCCGGCTAAACATCTGTTTTGAATTTCAAGTAATTCGGACGAGTAGTTTTCAAGATTTTGATTTCGGAAAAAAGCGACATTAATTTTTATTTATATAAGATTAGCAAATAAGTATCTTGTGGTATAAAGTATGTTTAGGAGTAAATATTGACAGTTGCTATAATCATAAATAGTATTATAATAAACAGATTTTGCAATACATAAATAACTAATAGTAACATAAGTAACTAATTTTTATATTGAATGAATAATACATAACTATTTGTTATTATTGTAAAATAACAGTTATAAACTAATAATAAATAATTTATGTAATAATGAATTTAAAAATGGTTATATAATACTAACTATAAAGTCTAAAAAAATAAAAGTCTTACTATCATGCTAAAATGTATAGTAATTAATGTATTGCAGAATTTGTTTCTTATAATAATATTTTGGAATTCGTACGACTAGAATACTTACTTACCAGCTACCTACGTCGTTGAGTTAGAGATTTAGACTACTTAGAGTATGTTTTGAGCAAATAATTTAATCATTGTATAATAGTATGTGATATTTGATAACAACTTTGGTCTACAAAATATTATCATTCATATTATCATGTTCGGGGCCTTGTCAATCACATATGACTGACACTTTTTTTTTATCATTTTGATTCACATGCACCCCTGATATGGCTACACTGATCCAAAACGTGTTATCTAAACGGAAACTAATTTTATCGCGTATAAACCTTTATGAGTGGTACACATGTTTTCGCCCCGGTGGCATGAGATAACTTATTGTCAATCAAATTTGACTGACATAGCGCGCATAGAAAAATCGTAGAATTCGGCTTGGCGGTTAGAGTGTTAATTTATCATTTAACTATATAAATATGTTGATGTATAATAACTTTACTTGTCATACTTATTTTTAATTATTATTTAAAAATAAATAATAATTTTAGTATGCTTTATACGATGATTAAGAGGACTCCACACGGGCATTTAAATCTCCGTCTTACAAACGTACCTACACCACGGAAAATTTTACTTACACAAAAGTCAATTATACATTTTAATCTGTAATTTCTAAAACTAGAGTACATTTACCTCTTACAAAATGTAAAAGCATAATTATTATCTAGGGCATTTTGGAGGGATTTATTGATATTTTTATTAAGAAAAAGATATGACCATTTTTAAACTATACATTTTTAAATGATCATAGCTTACTAACTAATTATAATATCAATAAAATCCTCCAAGATAATACCCAAGAAGATCTTTAAATTTTTCTAGAGGGAAATTCACTCTAATTTAATAAATTACCGAGTACAATGTATTATTATAAACATACAATTTGCCATGTTATACGTTTGTAAGACGGAGACAGAAAATATCCGTGTGGCGTGCTCTTAATCATCGTACAAAGCAAACTAAAATAGATTTATTTAATAGATTAAGTTAGATTTTAGAGGTCTGACCTAGTTTCAAAGTCATGAACATTGAAGCCAAACACAATAAGCTGGAGTGAAAAAGTATTTTTCAAATCAGCATATTTAATTGAAATTTTTATATATAGATACATTTAGGAACATCTAATGAGCGAAGCGAAAGAATGTATTATATGTGTGATTATTTTTCTGTCGTTAACATTAGTGGAACTAAAAATTTTTTGATTTTCGAAATCAGCATCTTTTCTGGTAGAAAAGTGAATCTAGTTGGTACCTATTTTTGAGAGGTTTAGAAAGACCAAATTATTATAGTTATTGAAAGCGTCAAGAAAAACAAAAAAAGTGGTAATTTTTACACAAACCCAACTTTTGAAAAAATAACCATAGACCCTTCAAATGTTTACTAAATATTTAAATTAATTGCTTTATCCATATTTGGTAACATTTAAAAAAATATTTTGACTCTTTTTGAGCTAGTTATAAACTTTATAAATATTTTTTAAATTATGCTCAATACAAACTCTTTTATCTTGTCATAAAAGCATGAAAATGTAATTAAAATGCAAAGTTCCTTATCATTTTCGTGGAAGTTCATAAATATTAAATATACATAGGCACGACTATTTTTTATATGCAATTAAAGTTCAAATTTAGACAACATTTATCAAAAAAATTCATAATAAAAGTTCTTTACATAGCTAACATTAGAAATTTTAATAGAAGATTTCCAAAAATTGTTCTACCTTAGACAAAAATTAAAAGTTTACCAGCTAGTAACATAATTTTTTAAATGAGCTATTTATGTATTTATTTCAAGTTTGAAATACTCCTGTATATGTATCATACATTTCAAAATGCATTTAAAGATTGCAATATTATAATTGTATTAAACCTTCATAACTTGGAGAGTAAAAATAAGTATATAAAACTCACCCAATTTTTTATGAATAATTTGAAATTAAACGTAAAATTTTAAACATTTTATAAAATACTGTAAATAGTACAATCAAAATTATGTAAAAATAATCAGGTGGCCTTTAGAAGCGATGTCTTGTAACGATGTTTCATCTGACACGGTAGACTGCACGTGGTTGAGGTTAGGTTAGACATGAAAGAACAACACTGGAGTTTAGTTAACTACTAATCTTTATTCGACATCAGATAATTACAGTTGTAGTAGCTCGTAACGCGTACGGGAACAGACCGTCAGCTCGGCCAGCAGGGCGGTCGGGCATCGTTGCCGACGTCCCCCCCCCCCACCTGCCGACCGATTGACAAAAGAACCAAAACGGCCAGTATTGCGGCGTAACCGAAATACCGACCGCGACATTCTCCCCCACCAACCCGCACGACGCTGTCTGCCTACTTACAGCTCGTCGTCGTCGCTGCCGGGTAGATTCGACAGCATGTTGATGTCTGGGAGCGCCTCCGCCTCTATCCGGAGCTGGAGAAACTCCTCGTCTGATTCGAGGTTGATGAGGTAGGTCACCTTCGACTCCTCGTGCACCAGCCCGTCCTGTTTGAGGTCGGCCTTGGTCCTCACTGTCCTGACGTTCCTCGTGGTGATTGTCAGCGTCTCCCTTGTGGGTCGTCCGAATTCCTGTTGTTTTGCGAGAGGGGGTACCACTTATCCCTGGTCCAGCGCGATCTAGATGAGTGGGATGGTCATCAGTTCTTGCGGTGTCGTCCCTACAGCCCACCTAGCCAATGCCCGTCCGTCATCCGGTTTTCCATCAACGGTTGGTCGGTCGATTTCGGGGTTTCCCCTATCGGTGTGGTCACAGGTTCCGTTTGGGTACCCCTTTCCGCTCGTGGTTGGGACTTCCCGTAACGTCGCCACATAGCCATCAGCGTTTCCCGCGTTTAGGAGGTTCAACGCCACTTGGTCTAGGATTAGTTGCACCACATCCGACACGGTTCCGACACAGATTGAAATCCCCGTCGTATCTGGACCCAGTGGACCGGTTTTCGACGGGGGGCACCCCACTGGGTGTCGCTGTTGTCACTCGGTTGTGTGTCGACATCTTAGTTTTCCTGCTGTAAATATAAAACGTGTTATGAGGAAAACATACTTGATACGGGAGAATACCCCTATTGTCAGTATCGCTGGTTTTCTCATCCCGTGTGTGTTGTTTGTATGTCTACTGTAGGTACGTTGTAAGCCTCCTGTCGAGTACCATTCTTACCCTGCCTGGGTCCGTCCACTACTTAAGTTACTACCTCTGGCATTGGCTTCCCTCACTTCATGACTTGGTTCAGGTTCCCTACTTGGGCTGGTCTGTGAGACTTCGATCGTCATTTTTTTGTTGCCACATGACTTCAGCATGCGTAGACAGTTGTGCCCTCGATTGGGTCGGCTGATGTGTGACGTAATTGTCAGGTTTACCATTTCAACGTCTCTAACGTCGGTAACATTTTGTGTTTGTCTACTCCCCTATTTACCATAGCATGTCATGGAGTGACATTGATACGTTTCGGGACACCCTTTTGAACCTCCGTTCTCTTGCAAGGTGAAGCAACCCGTTGATGTAGTGTTGAGATGACGAACACCACATGATGGGTTTTGTATGACGTGGCTTGGTTTTTCCACGTCTGTGTTACTTAGGAAAACCTGGAATGTTTCCACTAGGTATTTCCCGAGTCAGTTTTGGGACAAACCCCTCGGACAAGTTTTGGGTTTTGCCTTGCCCGCATATCTGTTGCTTGACACCGTCAGTTGATTATGAATTACATCGCATGGTGTCGTCAGCGCGTACAAACCTTGGGTTTCCTTCGGCGTTGCTTTACTTTACCACTTATGGGTCCTTCCACTACTTTACCTCGTGTCTCAGTCTTTGCTTGCCCTTCGGAATCCTGGTGTTTTCTTCCATCGTTCCAGTTCGAGTTCCCTACTTCCAACGGGGTCGGTGACGGTATGACTTTTTGTCGTCATTGGTTATTGCCACTTGACTCCGATGTCAGTTTCGTTTGTGTCCTCGATTGGATCTGCTGGTGTGATGTTATTGTTAATTTAACCAGACTCACCGATGTGAAACCTGTTTGTCACGATCAACACCTGTACGGACGTTCCCACCGTTCACTGAAAGTGCCCTACGTGTTTTTTAAACAGCCCATGGGTCTCACCCAGTTCCATTTCTTACGTGGTTTTGGGGCTTCCCGAGATTACCGAAATGCGTTATACCCTGTTTTGTCGGGACTACCCGTTGGTGGTTGTTGCCCCTTAGTGCCTTTGTGTTGTTGGTCAGACTATACTGTTACCCAGTACCATGCCTTCCCACGTGGTCCATAGATAAATGTTTGCTACTACACGTGGAGTACTCTTGTGTTTAACCCGTGGTAAGTATTATGGTTAACGTAATATTGACTAACTTATGGGCCACGAGGTTCAAAATCCATAAAACTGATTGCACCAATGACAAGATAGACTGCACGTGGTTGAGGATAGGGTGAAGCGAAAGAACAACACTGGAGTTTAGGTTACTACTAATCTTTATTTGACATCAGATAATTACAGTTGTAGTAGCTCGTAACGCGTACGGGAACAGTCCGTCGGCTCGGCCGGCGGCGTAGTCAGGCATCGTTGCCGACGCCCTGGCCCCCACCACTTGCCGAACAATTGCAGTGTGTCGTGCGGGTGACAAAGAAGCCGAAGCGGCCGGTATTGCGACTTAGCCGAAATACTGACCGCGACACATCTTATTAAACCCGGGTTTTCCGGTACTACTACCACGCTGTTTAAAAAAAATCATATAACCACTCAGACGTCTATACCTTTATACTAAAATATTTTGTATTCGCTGGATACCCCAATTTCCTCTCTCGTTTTTTGCAGCTCAAATAATATATATAAAAACCAATATTTGTTTTTTGAAGTTCATATTTTGTTTTCATAAATTTAATAAGCTGATGGTCATAAAGTTTTACTTCTTTAGTTAAGTCTTAAGTTTCTTCTTCTATTTTTAAACTTTTTTTATGACACTCACACTCGGATGGTTTAAATAAAAATATCCATCAATTTGGTATGCAAAACCACCTTATGTAGGCTACAGGGTAATAAATAATAACTATATTTAGTTAATAAAAAAATATAGAATGGCGGATATAACGCACCATGATTTTCTATGCAAACCATTTTGTATTATATAGTCATAAAGAAGTACAAACAATTTATCGAGTAATAGTGTAAAACCCTGTACCAGAAGTAACCTGTATTCGATATTTTTGATTGCACCACTTTATAATGTTGTTTGAGATACTAAAAATATAATATATCAAACAGATTTGATATGGTACCTAAAAGATTTAAAAGATTTTAATTGGCTATAATTTCAAAACTAGGTTGGACCACTCATTTCTGACTTCACCATTGGTTTTTAGTAAGTTTAAATCCGTAAGTTCAAAATAATTATGGTGTCCAATAAAGTTTAAAGTATACCTGTTTGTTTATTCAGTTTATGGATCATTTAAAAGATAAAATAACTTCAATTTACCAGAACGTGGAGACGTGTAAGCTAGAAATGCGTATTCTTCTGGAACAATCAAATGCACATAACACAACGCCATAATTTCCACATTGGACATTCATGTAAATTATTTTTAGTACGATGGTGTTAAAATAGTCTTTATGGCAAATTAAATTAAATAAAAAGTATTTGTATTTACACATATTAATATTCTATATTTGTTTTACAGGATTTTGGTAAAACTAAAAAAAAATAAATATTAAATTTAAGATTGGATAAAATTAAATTTAAAAATTGGGAAAAACAACTGAGTAGGTATATAATTTACGACGAGAGAAACAAGTTTTTAGGAATAATATTACAGCAAATATTGACATAAACTCTACTTAAAATCAGTGCCGTTATTGACAACCTCCTATCTTTGTAGTTAGGGTAGTTGCTTATTTCAATTGGCATGTATATGACTATATTGTACATACATAAGAATATATCTAAGGAATTATTTAACTTCATACAATTAAAGATATTTAATGAAAACTTTTAATTTCAACAAATAACTGTAATCAGACGAACACTGAACAGAATGTGGTAAGGCACTAAGGCAGTATGGAATCAATATTCTATTACAAAAAAATAATGATTTACTTGAGTCAACCTTTTTAATTTATCAATCCTTAATAATAACACAATAAACCCAACATAATATGCAGTTTTGCAGTGCTGTTAAAACTTATAATGATAATGATATGAATAAATTGGGTTTTTAAATTTCATGGAATTAATTTTTTTTAATATTTTATTTGAGAGAAAAATGATAAATCCTTATTTTCAGTAAAAATAAAAAACCTTTCTGTTATATTTCTTATAGTATACTTTATTTGTTATTAGTTGTACTTAAGGGAGACTGGGGTATGATGGGACACCTAACTTGCAACTAAATTTTTATCATGTTCATTTCATATAAACAGTTATTTGAAAGTATCAAACTAGATACAAGAATACATAAATTTTAAAATTTGATTTCAGAATTTAAATATTTTAACTTTTTTAATATTTTTTCCAGAAACTTGAAATTTTCCCATCTTATTCCATAACTGTGGTAAGATAGGACATAGTATGGGGTTATATGGGCCCAATAAATGAATGTATACAAAATAAATATCAAGTGCCTAATTATTTATTGATAAATAGGTTATTCATAAAAGTAACATTAAGGTTCAGTTAGATATTTATAAATTACTCAATTTAAAAAAAAAAAAACTTAAACAAAGCTTTAAGAAACTTTATAAGGAACTATATTTTGTAAAATATAAAACAAAATAAATGAGTAAAATTAAAAAAAAAAAAGGTGGGTAAGGGGATGTCGCTCTACTATACAGTAGGTTACAAGTGGGTCACTGTATAATGGATAGTATTAAATTTGAATTCAATGATATTATATCACTATATAAGAAAAACGATTCTGAGCGGGGACGGTATGTCAGTCTAGGTATAAGGTATCTTATATACTTATCTATGGTATTAAAAAAAAAATTGACCAATAATAGGTATCTATAATAAATTCCAAATTAATCATATCACAATATCCATTAGGTACTTATAACGCGTTATACATCAATAACAAATCCTGGTACTATCATAGATATATAATAGTATACTTTAGAAGTTTCAATAATATACAATCACGACAAAATATCTAAAATAGTTATTCCAGGTTTTTTAATATGTGATTTCGTCCAAATTTGAGCTTAAAATGACTATAAAAATAAATTGTGCTTATGTATTTTTTAGATTTTTTGGTAACAGAATTAACTACTTAGGTGGAATCTTGTTTTACATTTTTAATCCTTAGATATAAAAATTGTACATTTTATAAATTTTTAACTACGAAATAATTATTAAATTTTAAATTTGATAAATTTTGTCAAAATTCGATCTTTAAATACTTATAAAAAAAAATTGTGCATATGTATTTTTAATATTTTTCAACTGCTATTGTAACAATATATCAGGAGCCTTGTATTAAATTTTTACACTTTTTGGCCGAACAGATAAAACTTTATTGATATTTATAGAAAAAAAAACTAAAAAAATTGAAAACTGACCATGTCCGTAAACAGCTCAAAAAGTGTGTTCGATCCGTTTGATAAGAAGCTGCCGCCGTCGGTGGTCGCGCTGTGTTGACCACCACGGTAATCGAATAGGTAATCAGTAACCATGTTCGTGGGCGCTGCGCGCCAGCAGCCGCAATGTTGGCAACACTACCGGTGACCGTTACCGGCGCTCGGCGCAGGCGAGCTCGGTCGTCCGCGTCACTCGTCACCTTTCGTGTTCAACGAGTACACCACAGCTCCGTGTTTGCGTTTGCTCTACTCGCTCGTCCGTCAGCCATTTTTCCCCGTTTGGAAGTGCTCCGGAAAACGTGTTCTATAGTTTTTTACACATCGTGGTTGTTCGGCCGTTCAGTTCGTGTTGCTCATTCTATTGTCCAGTCTGTGATTCGATTGTGAATCGTTAAGCTCATAACCACCAAGCTCCGTGTAGTTTTACCTACTCTCATATACTTCGCGTCCACGTGCGCAGCCGACCGCTCGTTGCTCCACGACACAACGGGGCATCCGCTTGCACCCGTGGTCCAGTTCAGCAGCTCAGCATCTACAGTCCATCAGCTCAAGACACCAGCCAGGGAGGCAGCTCAGTCGGTGATCCCCGTTTCCCCCCTGTATTAATATTGAAATATTGTTTCATAATTAATTACCTACTGCTCATGTGGAACAATACATGCGTCTGATAGTCAGAAATTCTTGTTATTATTTAATTGCTTTATAAATTGCCTTACTCCACAATCGTCCTGAGAACCGTGTGTCAGACGACAACCGCGAGTCAGGATCGTCGGCATAAACAAAGTGTCAAATTATTTTCAACATTTCATCGTATATAGAAAACACTAATATAAACATTCATTAAAATTTTCAAGTATCTACAGTCATTCGTTTTTTAATTACAACAAAATAAGAAAATCGTTACATGAGAAATCGAGTGAATATCAAATGTTGTAAAAATATGAATTTCAAACGATCATAAAAATTTAATTTGACTTTCTTATAGACATTATTTTTTTGATAAAGGTAGATTATCCTATAAGGAACCTTGTATTACATTTTAAAATCTTAGATTTAAAAAGAAAAATGTTTACGAATTCTTAAATCAAAATAATTTGCTAATTTTCGCGATTTTTCCATATTTTGTCAATTTTTGAACTTTAAATGCTTATAAAAAAAAACTGTGACTAAGTATTTTTAATATTTTTCATCTGCTTTTGAAACAATATACTAGGAGCCTTTTATTAAATTTTCAAGCTTTTTTAATCAACAAATAAAATTTTATTGATATTTTTAGAAAAAAAACTAAAAAAAAATGAAAACTGACAATGTCCGTAAAGAGCTCAAAATAAGTCAAAATATTTTGAAAATGTTGTGGTGTATAGAAAATGCTAATATAAACATTCATTCAAAATGTCATGTATCTACGGTATTTTTTTTTAAAGTTACACCAAAAACCAAATTCAATTTTGTGAAAAATCGATTTTGCGTAAAAATTCCCGTTTTTCCTTAATTTTTCTTTGGTTTTTCTTGGCACTTTTGAAAATTACTGGGAATTTTAAATTTTGACCTCTCAAATGCACCAACGATATCCACTTTCTAATCGAACAAGATACTGAAGTTGAAAACCGAAGCATTATTTCGATTACTTATCGTGTACACAGACACAAAAAAAAATAAAAAATAAAAATAAAACACACATCATTGTAAAATCAATACATTCATCGTTCCACTCAGAATCTAAAAAAAACAAATACATTATCTATAAAATATGAAACTGAAAAGAATGACTCAAATAAAAAAATGAAACAAAAACATTTTTTGTCACGCCTGCACCGAAAGTTTGGTTTTCGACCACGGTTGAAGCGTTCGAAAGCAACCTTTTCCGTCCAGTGGTCGGAAAAGAGGAAATCCCCAAAAGTGCCGGGCGGAAAAGAAGAAATCCCCAAAAATCCCCTGCACAACCAGAAACTAAAATGTATACCTACCACGGTCCTTCCAAAACATAAACTTTTGGTTACATCTTAAATTTATAGTATAACCTCCTTGCATGACGCATTAACATTTAAACATATTTTGTAGAATAGTCTATAATATTGTTGCATAACCTTATTACCCTGTACCATAACCCTGTATAACCTTTTCCATGAACGCGGGGGCGTGACAAAAAATAGTATGTGTGGCTCGCAGGGGAAGGCCATTTCCCGCCCTTGCCACACAATATACTATTCTATAAATATAAAACTTAAAAAAATGAAGCAAATAACAAATAGTATAATAAACAAAAACATAATGAAAATAGTAAATCATGTGTAAATAGTTACTTAAAATTTAAAAAGGTCACAAATGTGATACAGTTCATTGTCATCTTCGCCAGCACAAGAACAATGTGCCCATTTTAAGCATACCCTGCATTGAACCCAGTCTTCAGTTGATTGTAAATAGGAATTTCCACAATAAAGACATTCAACATCATCTTCATCATTTATTTAATAATCATTTCGTTCATACTCTTTGTTGGAAGGTTTGCTAGGTTTGAAAAATAATTTTTTTTTTACATTTTTAACATTGCGTTTAGCTGGAACTTTTTTTCAATTTTTTTGGTGCTTTTCCAGTGCTTTCTTATATGAAGTTTCTGTTATAACAGCAGTTTTCTGCTATAAAATTCAAAGCTTTTATTTGTATAATAATATGCTATTACATATTGCATTTATTTTTATGTTAACCTAATAAATAGAACCCAGGTTCATGATTGAATATTCGTCTTAAAGTCAGTTCTAGCTGACAGTTATTCCAAATATAAACATCATTGGCACTTCCAGGAAATAGAGAACATACGTTCAAAATTATCTAAGAAGACGACAACTAGGTTAAAACTGACTAATTTTTGGACTTAGAATAATTTTCATTAAGAAACAGTAACAATAAAATACATTTTCGAACACGGAACGGGTTTGCCGCCAAAAGCACGGACCTTCCAAGTTGCGTTCTATGTCGAAGCTCCAAGCGACGCTTTCCCCCTCCGCAGTCTCGCGCCGCTGTCATGCTAGCTCCACACTCTTGCCGAGGCGAAGCGAGGCAGCGCGAGCACGATAGTGTAGTCGGTTCACTCGTGTCGTCTTGTCTCGCCTCGCCTCGCCTCGTACGCGCTCCGTTCGGTGTCAGCACCAACTACACTCTCGAATAGTCTCGCGCGCGCGCCTTGCAACCACGTGCTTTTCATAACCGTGCTTGCAACTTGTCAGCTAGTCAGTGTAATTAACTATTATTTTTTTTGGATATTTGAATAATATTTTATTTTAAAAATGTGCGACTGGACAAACGAACTGTCAATAAAATTTATGGAGAATTATCAATCTCAACCCGTTTTATGGGACCCAAAGCTCCGGGGTCATAAAGATAAAGCAAAAAAAATGATGCCTGGTCCAAAATCAGTAAAGAGTTAAATAATATACCGATTGAAGAGCTGAAGAATAAAAAAAATTCAATAATGGCAACATTTCGCGGACATTTAAGAAAAAAAAAGGCGTCCATTAGATCAGGAGCTGGACAAAATGAGGTTTATCATCCAATATGGTTTTTATTCAACCAGATCGAGAGTTTTTTAGGGAATATTAATGATTGTAACGCTACGATTAATACTGAACAGGTACGTACATTGTGCAAATAAATGAGGAGGGGTGACATTCCAAAGTTGCATAGTCTTGTTCAGGAAACACTATTTTCTATTGTAAACTATTATTAAACAGTAGGAAAAAAGTAAAATAATAAAATAATATAATACATAAACATTTTTGGCAAAAACAACTTTGAATGTCTCCCCTTCAAATACAAATTATAGTATTATACAAATAATAACTAACACGTTGAGTCAGTGCCGTAAAATTATTTAATGTGTTCTTATACAATTTATATAAATACATACATATGTTTCCTATATAAATAAAAAATGATGAATACAATGAATAAAGATAATTGTTAATTTGACATATTTTACTGATTTTAGTACATAATAATATGTTATAATTTACGAACGACTTAAAATTAAACTTGATGACTTAAATTTAAAAAGAGATAAAATTAGTTTTTTAATTAATTTTTTTATTATAAATGTTTGATAATTACAAAATGAAGTATTTTAGTTTTAAATTAATTAAAATTATTTTGAAGTTAGTCTACTCTGTTGACTTGACCATGGTACTGCCTGTTATTAAAAAATATGTTGTGAATTCTTCTCTTATCTGGTTTGCGCTCATTGATGATCTTCGCGGTATTTGATTTAAAGGCCTTAATACACAATTTCCAACAACTTCGTTTCTCCATGAACCTGGTTGAATTATAGAACCAAAATTATCACATGAGTCTATCGTTCCCAGAGGAGTATATATTGATGCTGAAGTTTCGCTTCTTCTCAAAAAATTATGCAACAGTATACATGTCATGGTAATAATTGAAACTTTTTCTGGGGCTAATGAAATTGGTTTTTTAAAAATTCTGTATCTTGCCGCTAATATTCCAAACACATTTTCTACCACAACTCGGGAGCCTGATAATGTTTGGTTGAAAATACGTTGTGGTGATCCGGGTGTATGATTTCCAGGATATGGTTTCATTAGGTTCGTATCAAGAGCAAATGCTCCATCCCCTAAAAAAACGTATGTAGTGTCTTTATTTGAACCAGGTAGGGGTGATGGCATCGGTAAATTAAGGCTATCTGAACTCATTTTTTGCCACAACGATGAATTTCTAAATACACCACCATCACTAATTCACCATGACTTCCAATGTCTGCATACATGAAACGATAGTCACTATACTGACCAATGCCATCAAAACAATACTAAAGGAGTTTTTATAATTATAGTGGTCCGATCCAGTATGGGCTGGGCTTTGTATAACGATATGCTTCACATCTATCGCTCCAATACAATGGGGAAATTTTGTTCTAAACCCATTTTCTACCGCTAACCACTCTTCAGGAGAAGACGGCAACTGAAAACAAAATTTAACTGAGTTTCACGGTTCAAAATATTTCACTTATGTTTAATCTATTTATAGGCATTCGAAATATTCTATATTTTGAAATATTTATTTTAATTTTAATGTTAGGAGTATAATTCAGGAATTATCCGTGAGATTGGAGAAGATGAAAATAGTAATGGTAATGAAACAACCTTATCAAACACCCTCAATCATGAAAACCTAATAGAAAAGCAAACCATAAGAGAAAACCAAACCTCGTCCAAACCTCAACGACGAGGTACTTCTATCGAGTTAGATGAAGCTGGAAAACAGATGAAACGGGCATTTAGTACATTAGAAAATTGTATCAATAATAGAAAAGAGGAGGACGAGTACGATTATTATGCAAAGATACTAGCAAAAAAATACGTAAGCTACCAGAAAACGAACGTGAAGTATTCATGTATGAAGTTGATGGACTATATTGATTTCTTACGTCGTTCAAACAATCAATCATCAACTTCACGCTCCACAACACCAATATTTGGAAAAAATATTCAAAGCCGACCACCACCTTCATGCACCTCAACACCAATACTTGGAACAAGTATTCAAAGCCGACCACCATCTTCACTTACTTCTTATTCTGAACCTGAAATTATAATTTCAAGTTATCCGCAAAGTGCTGAGTACTCTATTTCCAATCCTTCTTCACCTGCAGTAGTACAGCATAGAACATATTCCAATCCTTCTTCACCTGCAGTAATACAGCATAGAACATATTCTAATCCTCAGTACTCTAATCCTCTCTATTCAGAACAACTGTCCAGCCCTAGTCATATAACTGATATAAATCTACCAACTAAGTCAAGCATTTTACATTGCTCATGAAGATGAAGAATATTGATTTATTAAAATGTTATTTGTTTTTTTAAAAGATACAAGTTATTTCGTTTTTTAATTATATACACAAAAAAGTCGTTTTGTTTTTTAATAAGATATGTTATTTGTTTTTTAAAAGATACAAGTTATTTCGTTTTTTAATTATATACACAAAAAAGTCGTTTTGTTTTTTAATAAGATATGTTATTTGTTTTTTAAAAGATACAAGTTATTTCGTTTTTTAATTATATACACAAAAAAGTTGTTTTGTTTTTTAATAAAGTATAAAAAAGTTATGATTAATTTTTATTTTAAGTGATTGTTTTAAATAAATAATGTTCTCGTTATATATTATTGACTAGTTTAATTTTATTTATTTATTATTAGGAAACAATTTTACCTTTATTTCATCTTTCAGGAGGTCGTTAATTTCATTACAAACTTCAGGCACGATCTGTGAAATTAGTTGACTAGACACTTTGAATAAAAAATGCAAGCTTTTATAGCTATCTCCAGTAGCTAAGAATCTTAAAGTGATAGCAAGTCTTGTTTTGGCAGGTATCGCTTCTCTGAATTGAGTGTCGTTTTTGGATATTAAAGGTGATATTTTGTCTAATATATATTCAAAGTCCGATGAGGACATTCGTATACAATTTTCAAATTCACCTAATGGTTCAAAAAGCAACTCTGTAAATACACGATCCATAGTTGGTCTGAAAAACAGCCGTAAATGTTAATATGTATATAATATAATGTTGTACATGTCGATAATTATCAACTTTAAAGTTTAATGTACTTACTTTGTTCTGTTTCGGTGTATTTTAGTCATCCACCATCTCCTTTTTTTCCAAGGTTTTTTAATTATTTTTTATCATAAATATTAACATAATTATAAAATGCAAAGGCGCACAATGCTGCTGCAGCACTTGCTTCAACCACGTCCATTCTGCACGGCCAGGTACGAACAATTGAATAAAACGAGAATGTAGATGGTTGACTCGCGTCAATTCAGCGAGTGTATAGAGCTAGCGCCTCGCTTCACCTCGCCTCGTTCAACCTCGCGACGAGGCGAGCTCGCGAGAGTGTGGAGGAAGCATCATACATATTTTAAAATTGTCTTTTTCCAGCGGTTGAATGTAGCGCAACGTGCGCGCTCTTGTTCTCCGCGTCGTGCGTGTGCCGAGACCCTCGTGTGATCACGAGGTGGTAGGCCCTAGCTATGATCAGCGGCCACGGTTAGTACGATCAGGTTTACGTTTCGCGTCTTCGCTGTCGCTATACGCGCCCGTCGCGCGAAGTCGCGTGTGAACACGCACATCTGTCCGTCGTTTCTGTCGTGATCGACACCCGACGTCGAGTAATACATCGCGTTTCGCTCTCGTTAAAATACGGCCTGCGCGTTTGTTTTGTGATACACCGCGTGAGCACGAGTGGTTGTCAACGCGTCGTGTGTGCTGGAAACCTCGTGTGAACACGAGGGTGAAGATTGGTTAACGTTTTATGTGACAAGCTGGCGCCAAGCACCTGAGATATCATTGAGCTTCGTGATCGAAGTACTGTTCGCCCGCGTGACCGCGAGTGGTTGTTAATTTCCGTGGCAATTAGGCAAATCGGTATTCGGTACAGTCGAACCTTGCGTTCGCTACTGCCCCGCGCGCTACTCGCGCCAAAAATACGACTCGTCACCTTCGAATTCGGAGCTGAGAAGATTGTCCGCCGTCGCCGACTGGTCATTTTTTCGTGTGTATACATTGTGAGGCCTACCCATGTTCGTGGGCCAATTATTTTGCGTGTGACAATATAAATGTGTATTTAGTATTTAAGTATTCAAGTCTGGGCGCCCACCATTTAAAACAATTATTGTATTATAAACCTTTTTGTAAGAAATACAAGAGTTCCCGTATTATAATTATACACATAGTACCACTATTTTGGATAAACATTCCAACTTCCTGTCCCCAACACACTCGCGAATCGTGTCCGACAACCGCCAGATTCATAGGATCGGTAGCGGCGCAACAATACAACTACAATTTTCAACCGAGCTTATAAACTTATTTACACTGAGTTCATTCATCATTTCACGGTACCTAACGTCACTTGTACAAGTTGGCTTATAACAACGGCAAATGTTTAAGGCATACCGAAAAAGTCTTGTGTGAAGTTTTTAAGGTTTTTTTTATAACATGAAGTCAATATATATAGCCCTGCTTAATATTATTTTTCGATTGTCGAGTTTAGAGCTAAAATTTTTTTGTTTAATTTTACAAAAGTTAATAAATTTATATGGTACGCAACGGCAGCCAGTACAAAGTACAGACACCATAGCGACTGGTCTACACTTTTACCAACCATCACTAGGGCGAAGATGATGCGCACATCCAACTCTCGCACCACGCCGTAAAGTGGACGGGGAGGGGAGTCTAGCTGGACGAGTATCGGCTGCAGGTGATCAATTCGCTCTCGTGTCATAACAGTCAGACCGACAACTTGTCGCCGTCATCTCGCTCATCATTTTGAATTTGAAAATTGTTTTCTCTTTTTGTGAGTACGTTTATACGAACGGCCGAAATTGACTCATTAAAATTATATTTATATTGATATTTAAATCAAAAGGGTTTGTCATTAATATACAACAAAGTTGTCGGTGCAACTCGTTTGCGCATAATCCAAATTGTTTACCTAGATATCGATGACTAATTTGCGCACAACGAATACTGTCGTTAACCTGAAATCGGACGACTTGTTTGCGCACAACATGTTTATGTATTACTGCATAACATATATTTTATATATTTAAATTTGGACTTGCCTAAAGTAATTGATTATCGGTACAAATTACCAGCATATCAATAATCAATATATCATTAGTCATTAACATCATTGAAAATAATCGACGTGTAATAAACATAATATTATTTTTAAATAGTAGTTTTTTAAGTAACAAACATACTGATACTTACATCAATATGTGGAATACGTTACAAAATATATCTATTCAAATTACTGGCAATATAATACATTTAAGCATTATTCATGTAGACTTTGAAAAAGCTGCGCATAATGCAGTATTGCAAATTTTTCCCAACTGCAAAATTGCATGTTGTAACTTTCATTTAGGACAAAATTGGTTTAGACATATTCAAAAACACAAAATATTATCGAGCGAGTACTTAAACAATGAATCTGAAATTGGTAAATGGATGAAATATTTTTTTGGATTAAGTTATTTACCCCTGAAGAAGTTTCTGATGGATTTTGTGATCTTATGTCAATAGCACCAAGTACTAAGTTTAGTACTACTTCTATATTTTCCGATTATATTTTAGAAAATTACATAACATCGGATAGCAATTTTCATCCAACATTATGGGCTTGTGAACCTGTTAGTTTCTAAGACTACGAATGGTTAGGACAGGTGCAATGACCACAGAGCTCACATGAGTTGCCTAAACCTTAATAACTAAACTTAAACTATTGAAGTCTTGACGTTGACCCGGACAGCCTGCCCACATTGGAGACAACCGTTGAATGTGGATTCCGAAGACCTGGGCGGCCTCTCACACACTACGGCGAGTGCTGGCGGACTTACGCGGGAGCTAGTAGGTGGCACTTGGTGACGGTGAGGCGAACAGTGTGCGTACAAGCCGTCGGATCAGGTCACCCACGGATGGCAATAGTATAGTTGTTAAATAATATAAATTAATAACTCACGGTTTGAATGATAATAATTGGCCGTTTATTTTAAACAATAATAATGAGCCGGTGCAGTGACGGCTTCCAGTAGCGTCGCACGTAACACCGCAATAATAATAATAATTGGATTGATCACAATGACCATACAGTCCGATTGTACAGATCGAAATTTACAATAATAATTCAAGATTGGTGTGTACCAAAAATACGTACACAATATTTAATTGATGTTTGGTGTGTACCAATAAATACGTACACCCGACAAGATTGTAAAAAACACTAAACGAAAAAAAAACGTTGCAATAAGCGGAACAAATAATGTTTTACGACAAGAGAAAAAGAACAACAAAGTTTTGAACAACAAAGGCGTTGGCCGCAATAAATGATAATAAGAAGAAACAAAACACAAGAAATATTAAGATAATACAAATCAACAAAGACAATAAATATGGTGATTCTAATAATCAATAATAATAATAATACACAAGGAATATAAGATAGGAAGAAGAGATGAGTGGAAGGTGGGACTGACCGATAAGACAATCGTGCCGTCGTGCTCATTAGCATATCACTGATGGTCATTTTCAGCGCCAACACTAATAGACTACTATTATTACTTCTTATTAATAGTATAATTATATATTTATTCAGAACAAATACACACGTCATGCACATTTTTAATCACGCCTGTACAAAACAGATAGTCCTAAGCCTATATTAAAGTGAGAAAAGAAATGTGCTGTTTTGCTCAAAGGTAAATGCGTGCAAACGAGTTGTACCTTTATCATTTAAACCTAAAATATGTGTGCGCAAACAAGTTATAATTTTGTGCGCAAATGTGCCGTAAGAAAGGTAAATGTGCGCAAACGAGTCGCACCCCAAAGTTGTATACATAATTTGTGACTCATGTTGTTCTTCATAACCTCAACACCTATCCTACGACCGGACTACCAACGTAGTACCATCAAATTAGCTCCACGCAGAAGAATCTCCACAAGACCAAGACTTCACAAACGTTTAGGGGCACTGGAAGCGAGCATGACGCGGTTCTTCATAGAATCGCGCCAGGCAGCCACCCAACTGCCAAATAGTGTAGCGACCCCGCGGTTAAACAACCACCCGTCACCTGAACAGATAACAACCCGTACACACAAGAATTACCAGTCAGGCAGGTCTTATAGGTACAATGACGGCGGCACTCAACAGAGTGCCAGCCACATTGCCGCTGAGAACAACAGACCGTTTTTCACACGCGAAACCTATAACGACTATACCGGTCACACCTCACGCGCGCCACCATACGCGTCATACGAGGCACGCACATGAACGTTCGGTACTGATACCATACGAGGACTTGCGTGCAGCAAGAGCCTCGCTACCCGAGTTCACCGGAACAAGGGTCGAGGACCTCGTACGGTTTCTAGACAATACCGAGTCGATCCTGGTGCAAGCACGTATACACCCCTCAGGCTGGTGCAGGGCAGTCGAGCCGCAGTTAAAAGGAACGGCGAGTGAATGGTATTCATCCATAAAAGTACTCGACCTAACCTGGGAAAAATTTAGGGTTGAGTTTTTAAAAAAAACTACAACAATACCGAAATGCAATCCAAACTGCGCGCAGACATCGTGTCAACACGACAAACGCCCAGACAGTCGCTT
>NC_042493.1:26926653-26930314 GCF_005508785.2 Acyrthosiphon pisum
ACGGAATTTGTGCTAGTAAAAAACCAGCAAGCGCGCTGCGTAAATACCGGCCTATCCGAATCGGAATTGGTAGGTATTATAGCAGGACTAACGCGCGACACATTCCGTACACACATCCGTCTACAACGGCCCCTGACGTTCAGCGAGCTGCGACGCATCGCAGGCGTCTTGGACCCAGTAACGGACGAAACCAAGCCACCCTCACAACAATGGTCCCCTAAACCCAAAAAAGGGGCGGATACCCCACAAACAGCGCCCCCGGTTAAAAAAATTTTTTATCAAAATCATTAGAAAAAACACCACCGGGGCCGTGCAAATATTGTGGGGAACTCCATTGGAACAGTAAGTGTCCAAACAGACCGACCACGTCGGGAAACGGCGGGGGAGTCGACGAGGATTAGTCCCCCTCATCGACTCACCACCCCCCCCCCCCCCACACACATCACCACCTACTATCGGTAGTACACACGGAAAAAAAACACGTAATCGAAAAGCGCGTAGTTCGGTAATTCAACACATAGAAAAACCAACTACGAACATTTTTTCCGTCTCATCACCAATCGGCACCCGTTCACAGACCCCCAACCTACACCACCCCACCACAGAACACACTCACCTCACCGGTGACACGTGTGTTCAACAACAACCGGCTCATGGGGCAGCCACAGGTGTAGGGACAAAGGCAACAGAGACACGGGTGTTCACCTGCACAGGTGACGGGGACACAAGCACACACACCGCGCTTATCCCCGCATTAGGTCAGTCTGCGCACGTAAAGCAACAGGCGAGCAACGAGGCAACCGACGTTGACAGTATGGTCATGGCGGTTAACACCGACGACCAGACAGTTCCCGTCGCGGTTCAGAACCAGTTGTCCCGCTCGACCGATTGCACTACGACTAATAATGATACGCGAACATTATATACTTAACTGTTTATAATTAATTTAATTAATTTTTGTTTATTTTAGTTGTAAAGGAACGTGATATAACACAGAGTGAGTCAAACGGTCATAGAGAATCAAGGAAAAAAAATTTAGCAAACTGTGTAACGGAGACAGGTATTATTGTTATTAGGCGCAAATCGCCAGTAATTTATATTGTTTTTTGGTGGCGCTAATCGCCAACTTTTATTTATATTGTTCTTTGTCATGGTGCAAATCGCCAGCGTATTATATTATATTGTGTATAAATTATTGTTACGACGCGGTGTTGCGCATTATTATAAATATTCCTTAAACCCATAGGATAGGTAGCAGCTGGCCAGCCGAGCACCGTTATATATCTGTGAGTTATTTTTCATATTTATATTATTATTTATTATTAATGTTATTGTATTATTGCTTCAGTGCAGTTCATTATTACAATTTATACCTTGTACTGCTGTGGCATTATTATATTATATTGTGTATTGCTAAAATTATTAAAATTGTGAATGCACATAGTACCAAATCGTACATTGTATTGGTTTATTAAGGGCATATGTAAACATTCGCAGGCATGGTATCGTGCAATTCAAAGATTTGGGCTCGCGGCGGACTATAAAAATGACGAATCTGAAATTAGTAAATGGCTACATTACTGTTTTGGATTGATATTTTTAAACCCAGAAGATGTTGAAAACTGTTTTAGTATTGACCTGTACAACGCTAAACCAAACGATGACCGCCTGGATACATTTTATGATTATTTAAAAAATACATATATTGGTGAACGAGCAATTTTTCCACCTACAGTCTGGGCAGAAGCTTCTTCCGAATTGACAAAATCCACCAATGCTTGCGAATCATTTCATGCACATTTTAAATCGAATTTTAACCATAGCCATCCAAATATTTTTATATTTATTGATACATTAAAGAATATTCAATCAGAAATTTACATAAAATTACAAAGTATACATAAACCAAATAGTTGTCATAATAATAAGTTAAAAAGACGACAACAATTATTAAACCAACTATACAAAATTATAAAGATCAAAAAATAACTAATTTTCATTATATAAAAACAATTTCACATTATTACTCAATCAAAAAATAATCAATATCAACAATAAATACAATCAAAACTTAATAATTTTAATAAAACTAGAATGACGACGAATATGAATTTTTCTAAAGAGTTGAATTTTTCTATAAAGAAAAAACAAAATATTTTTGGAGGATAACTAGAACCGCCTCCACGTGGTGTCCTCTGAGTTACGCTAAATGGTTCTAATTTTGTTTAGGGGAGTTTACGTAAGCGTAATACCGTAGCAAAATGTTTTTAGGGGAATTTACGTAAGCGTAATACAGTAGCAAAATAGTTTTAGGGGAGTTTACATATGCGTAATACGGTAGCAAAATGTTTTTAGGGGAGTTTACTATTAGGGGAATTTACTATTTAATTTTTTAGGGGAGTTTACATTTGCCCGTTTATTAATTAGAGTTACCCCTTGTGATCGTTTTAAATACACACCTACACACCCACAGCACACTAGCGCTCAGAGCATTTGCTCGGCGATCCCGTCCACTACTCTTGAGTTGCTTACAGCCTATACATACACATACACTAAACCGGTTGGTCAGTGCGGGTGTGTTGAGCGCATACGAAGTATTTCGGTACCGGGCTCACGTACTATTATTCTATGTTCTCGGCCCCAACAATAACAAAAATTTAATTTTAAAACAACAAGAAAATTTGTAATTGATTCAAATAACCACTTATACAATACAATTCAAACATAAAATTTTGCAGAGTATATCCACAATATCGTTCCATACAATGTGATAAAATATTACTAACATTTCCAACAGTAATATTTCATTCGGATGTCTTCTCGTACACTAATGCTCTGGTGATACATTTTTTATATGTGTATATCTTAAACATTGCAATGTCTCATTCAGCAGTAAAAATTAATTTAAATAATAATATAATAATATTTTAGCATTTTAGATTGCTTAAAGTTAATATACATTACATTACAGCTGCACAAGATTCATTGTTCTTTTGTTCTGTCGATGAAAATTATCACAAACACTGACACATGTGACAACTCAAAAATTTTTCTCTCTAGAACAATTGATAAATTAATAGACAAAAATATTATTGTGAAACAAACAATTTGGAATCATGGATCTTACATGTATAAATTGAATGTGCCTAACCAGCTGGCCAAATCTGTAATTTGGGATTTTGACTTAAGGTCAAAAGATTTTATTATAAACAACATGTATAGATTAACGAGGAAAGAGGTTCAAATAAATTCCCATATATATAAAGTAAATACATAAATTTATACACAAGTAATACAAAATTTATTATATATTTATTATGCTTAGATAAATACTTGGATGTTTAATTTAAATATTAATACGTATACGCTCCATGTTGTCAAAAGCCCGGTTGAAGGCAACAGACTGCAACAAAAATTAAAAATAACGGAGAGTGCGATATGTAACATAGTATAGAGCAATTTTAATATATTATAGATGTAATTTATTTAATGGAATTTTATAACAACAAAATATATCAATTACATGCACAAATGGATATGTTGGCTCGCGTTCAGCTTTCTAAATTAACCCGTCATTGGTGACGCTATGAGCATTTCGCTCACATAACTGTTATTTTGGGAACCATTGGCTTCAAATTATTTTGCTTATATCGATATTTTT
>NC_042493.1:26930789-26934128 GCF_005508785.2 Acyrthosiphon pisum
CACCCTTCCAAACATAATTAAATGTGAGTGAAACGCTAACACGTCACTAATGATATGAAAATATTAACGTCACTAACGACGGGTTAATAAAAGAAAATGCCTTCACGGCCTAAAAGAACGTGTTCAGATTTTGAAAGTAAGTATATCAATAAAAATTGTTATTTTGTGTTGACATTGTCATTTATTTTACATACAATTCATTTTAATGCAAGATGACATTTTATTAAAGTAGGTTGACTAACATTATAAATTGGTAGTTAGACCCGTCGGCGCTAACACAAAAAACAAAACTCACCTGTGGTACGCTAGGTGGCGGATTTTATCCCACGCGAATCGTGCCGGGGACGTAAGTAAAAACAACCGCACACGAACGACCACCTAGCCGTACCACAACGAAGAACTCACAGTATACACGAGGTTTGCTGCTGCGTAAAGAATAAACACAAAACAAAACCACGTTATTCACAATGATTCTGGTGAACAATGAACACCCTAAAAGGAGACAAAAACAATTAGATGGGCAATAATATTGCGCGAACGATACTCACCAGAATCGAATTACAACAGTACAACACAAAACAGTAAACGTGGTTTAGCAGCAGCAGACGAACGAAAGAGACAAAAACGTAGAAAAAGTGGCAAGACCACACTGGGCGATGATCCGCAAAGAACAGAGAACGAATAGAAAACACACTTGAACATGCCGATTTTAACGGTAACTCACATAAACAGAATGTCAGTGTCACCTACACAACAACACGAAAGAACAAATAAACTAGACACTTTGAGGTGACACTAACTTTTTGAACAACTTTATACACAAAACATTAAAAGGAAATAATTGAACACAGTAACAATAGATAATGGTCTCACACATGCACTGGGCGGTCAGCACACGACAGCTGATACTACCGTCGACCGCGCAGCAGTGACTAGTGATAAGACCGCTACGGAACACAACAAACATAACTACATGAAGAAATTGCCATATTGGCTCCAACAGGATACAACACTGAAACAATTAAGAATTGATAAAAAAAAAAATCCTATAATCCATTTAAGTTTGGCGGACAAAAAAATAACTCTTCCAAAAAAAATTTACTGACGCCAACAACTTTTTATGGACTGTATGTATAATATTAATAGTACACAATCAATTTTGTAATAAAATTTAAATATTTCTTATCATTTATTACAGCTCGTCACTCGATTTTTTTTGGACAGATGAAAAGTATGGTATATTATTATAAGACATCATTATTTTATTATTATTATGTGAATTTCTTTACTTATATTTACTTATATTATTTTATTTTACTTATTTTACTAACTGTTTTATCCATGAAACATGATGTGTGTTTTTTATTTTTTTTATATTAAATTATATAACATAAGTATTCTTTTATATCGTAGTACAACATTTTGATTTTTAATGAACAATAAACCGATTTGTCTCTACCGGCAACGTGTACCTGTGTTGTTTTTAACGAATCCAGGGATATGATTGGCTAGGTCGTAGTACCAAATTATGATTTTTAATGAATTATACACCGATAGCTTACTACCGCGGTAGTGCATCAAGAAATTCGTTTGCCCAAACCGGTGTATATTTCCCCTTAAAATTGAAACCGGTGTGATTTAAGAAATTCGTTCTACAAACCGGTGGAACTATTTTAAGAAAGCGGTTTCATTTTTCTCAACCATATCGATGATATGGTTAGTTATACCGATGCCGATGCCCACCCCTTATTCAAACGTCTTATCACTGATAACAAGTTGAAAAATGAAAATATAAAATAATATAATTTTCTATTTCAACAAATTAATGTACAACTTACAACTTGTAAGTTACAACGTCTAATGAATGTTTTAGCTGTTTGAATTAAAAATATAGTTATAATTTATAATCAATATTCAGTATTCACATGAGATGGCTCAATGGCAGATGTCTGAAACAAATATGGACAGTTATATTGAAGGTAAATTTATAATTTATAATAGGTATTTACTGTTTATTGCCTTTTTGGAACTGACATTTGCCAAAGCTTTGAATCATAATATAAACTACACTTATAGAAATGTATGAAGATGAACCTGTATTAACGCAGAGAGAGATTATCCAACAAATGTATGCAGAAATTCCTGATGAAGTAAATCATGACATTAGCGTCGAAGAAGATAAAGGTAAATATCTACCTATATGTAACAATATATATGGCATATTTCTACTTTACCGGACACCCTTTTTTTTGCAATTTTTTTTTTTTTGAAACTAATGTAGTTAAGCACGCTGAAAACGATGGTGAAGTCCAAATTTGGCGCACGGACTTAGTTTTGAAGTTATGGCCTATTGAAGTTCGCTATTTTGCGATTTTCACGCATTCGCGGAACACTAGTTTACTACGACTATTTCGAATATTGAAATTTTTTTTTTCGAAACTTATGTAGTTAAGTACGCTGAAAACGATGGTGAAGTCAGAATTTTCGGCACAGACTTAGTTTTCAAGTTATGGCCTATTGAAGTTCGCTATTTTGCGATTTTTAGGCATTCGCGGAACACTAGTTTACGGCGCGCCTACTACGAATATTGATATATTTGGTGTTGCATAACAAATCGGGGGATATTTTCGTTTTTAATTGTCCGAGCGAGCGCAGCGAGTGAGTGACCCCGCTCGGTGACTCGGTGCAACAAAAATGCAATTTTCTTAACCCTGTGACCCACTTGGGGAGGTGTTGCACAGCAAGTCGGGGGATATTTTCGATTTGTGGAGCGGAGCGACGGCGCCGAGGAGCATAGCGACGAGTGCCGCTAGCATGGCATAACTGTACGATGTTTTTTTTCAAATTGGCGGCCCACTTGGGGAGGTGGTGCATAGCAAATCGGGGGATATTTTTGTTTTTAATTGTCCGAGCGAGCGCAGCGAGTGAGTGACCCCGCTCGGTGACTCGGTGCAACAAAAATGCAATTTTCTTAACCCTGTGACCCACTTGGGGAGGTGTTGCACAGCAAGTCGGGGGATATTTTCGATTTGCGGAGCGGAGCGACGGCGCCGAGGAGCGTAGCGACGAGTGCCGCTAGCATGGCATAACTGTACGATGTTTTTTCAAATTGGCGGCCCACTTGGGGAGGTGTTGCATAGCAAATCGAGGTAAAGTAGAAAAGTTCCCATATTAGTACCACATTCGTAGTAGGCGCGCGGTAAACTAGTGTTCCGTGAATGCGTAAAAATCGCAAAATAGCGAACTTCAATAGGCCATAAATTCAAAACTAAGTCCGTGCGGAAAATTCTGACTTCACCATCGTTTTCAGCGTACTTAACTACATAAGTTTCGAAAAAA
>NC_042493.1:26934178-26937372 GCF_005508785.2 Acyrthosiphon pisum
ATATGGCCTTGACCGTCCATTTTTTAAATTCTGAGCACTATAATTGTGTTCTAGACTAATTGGTTGCATCAACTATAATGAGCAATGTACGTCAGTTGAACTTGCCAAGTTTTTGATGACTACTGCTGAAGCATGGAATATTGAACATAAAATATCAGCAGTAGTCACAGATAATGCTTCAAATATAGTCAATGCTGTAAAGAAAAATAATTGGAGACATGTCCCATGCTTTGCTCATGTCCTTAATATCGGCATTCAGCGTGGTCTGACACATTTGAAAACTGTCATGACTAAAATAAATAATATAGTTGCATTTTTCAAGCAAAGTTCTGGGGCTCTGCATAAATTACAGAAGCATCAAAAACAAATGGGTTTACCAGATCTTAAGCTGATTCAGGAGTGCAAAACTCGTTGGAATTCAGCCTATCACATGATGGAAAGAATACTAAAGTTAAAAGAACCCGTGTTGTCAACATTAGCCATAACCAACAATGATTTAAATTGCATTACTGAGGAGGAATGGCAAACGGTATCTACTGCGTGTGAGTTTCTGAAAATGTTTGATGAATTAACAACTGAGATGAGTGCTGAAAATTTTGTTACCATCTCAAAACAAAATTTATTTTATTTGTTTTTACTGGAGCATTTGCGTAAATTTGTTTTTGACATCAACATGCAACGTGACATAATTTCAATGGCTGCAGAAATAAAGGCAACATTGGATAAGTACTTCAAAAACTTAGAAGGTAACGACGTTCAATCACAAGCAATTATACTCGACCCACGTTTTAAAAAGTATGGATTTTCCAGTGATCACAAATTTGAAACGTGTAAAGTAGGCTTGGCAAGAAAATTACAGGACATAAATGTTCAAATGCCAAACGAACCTGTCGAAGAACGTCCAACTACTTCTATTGTACAAAGTTCGACAAGTATTTGGAAACAGTTTGATGAACAAGTGAGTTCGGTTCTTGGTCAAAATAATCCATCTGTGGCATGCATTGTAGAGTTGGACAAATACTTGAGTGAAAATCTCTTAAATCGTCAACAGGATCCTTTGAAGTGGTGGTCTGAAAGAAAGCTTTTATACCCCAGACTATATGAAATGGTTAAAAGACGACTTTGTGTACCAGCAACATCTGTTCCCAGTGAGCGAGTTTTTTCAAAAGCTGGTATGGTTCTTAATAGCAAAATAACCAGACTTACAACTGAAAAAGTAGAAAAAATTATATTTATACAGTCAAACATGTAAATAACTATGATTATAGTAAGTAAATAATTAAAATGTATAAAAAAGAATATTATACAAGGTATTGTATTTATTATATATTTTATTTTTTGGGTTTAAACTTTATATTATATGCATAGTATTGCATACGCTTATTTATTTTGTTTAGTTTATAATAAACAGTTACAATTATAGTTCTATTTTGTTATGACAATTTGTTTGATATTATATTATTTTCATACAATATAAAGATAACATTGTGTAATTAAAAAATGCATTACATACCTTTACTTATAATTAATACAATTTACTCCATTGATTTAACGCAGATTATTTTTACAATCGCAGTATGTATAAAATATTAAATAAGAAATAAGAATATTAAAAACTAATAAATCACAAAAAAGACGATGATAATATAAAATATTTGAATAATTTTAACAAGAAACAATGTAGTGTGTTAATAATTTAATATTTTAATATTTTAATATTTTAATAACTTAATAATTATAATTTAAACTAATTAATACAAAACACTAGTCACAAGCACAAAATTCTGAAAAGCAAAATAATCACTCCGGTCTGAGACGCATGTTAATTGTTGAATATTGTTAATATTTAATGACATCCATATTATTATTACTATGATTATGATTTAAGATACCTAGTACTAATAGTACTATACTATCCAAATCA
The DNA here is from genome assembly GCF_005508785.2 of Acyrthosiphon pisum. Taxonomy (NCBI): domain Eukaryota; kingdom Metazoa; phylum Arthropoda; class Insecta; order Hemiptera; family Aphididae; genus Acyrthosiphon; species Acyrthosiphon pisum. Next base: position 26,936,103 of record NC_042493.1, read on the forward strand.
TATCAGTTTTAAAAGGGTGTATTGATAATACACCTTGGTATTGTATAATAGATTAATGGCCGGAGAACAGCTGCAACAGTGCAGCCGGCTGCTTTGAGACTGAATTAGACTTGAATCAGTGAACGAAATAACGAATCACATTCATTGGTAACAATATTACAATATTGATGATTCGTAGTCGGTCCGGATTCAAATGAAGTTATGAACGAAATTAATTTTGTGGACGAATCGTTTTAACTTTCCGAATCTGAATCAATTCGTTCACTGAACTGATTCGTTCAAATTGAACGAATCGTTCGCGAACGACCCATCCCTAGTCTGTGCTCCCGAGTATACGGTGAACACCAGATACGGCAAGTGGTAGGCGGCGGCGGAAACTGCGTTTGGCGGCGACGGAAACGAGGCTTGTCGCGCTGTTTGTGCTCCCGTTTGGACGGTGAACACCAGACACGATTAAGCTGTAGGACGGGAACGTTACTATTGCCTGCTCGCCGGGGTCTATTTGCCGCATACCCCGGTGGCTTCGGTTTTCTAGAATAGGGACTTCTGGGTGTTGTGTTTTGGTGGTATTTGATGGTATATTCTCGGAGGATTGTCACATGGTGTTGTTGATTGAATCCGAAGATGCTGTTTTACTTATAGCGTTAATAACTTAACTTATAAGTCTTAGCTTTTGGTACTTTAATGTCGCTGGTACGCAACGTGCAAAGAAGCTGGCGCGTACCGCGACATCTAGTGTAGTTTTCATGCATGTAGCGTTGAGAACAACGCACGTATTAGTTACTGAGTGGTCAGCGGGTGGCGCTCCGTCCATGAATTTTATTACTAATTTGATAGAATTTCACGCTATTCGAAGAAATATAATATATCATTTCGTCTCGTTACAGACTTCAGATCATAGGTAAACACTTCATTAAATAAAGCTTCAATTAAATATAACATCCCAAAATCTACTTTATCCATGAAATTATCAGGAAAAACTCCATTAGTTAGAAAAATGGGCCCTTGTTCATTTTTGAGTGATGAAGAAGAAAACCGAATAAAAGATTGGATTTTAAATAATGCTACACTTGGTTTTCCTTTGAAGGAGGAAGACGTTAAAGACTCTGTTCAAAAAGTGATCAAAGATTTTCCAAGGACTACACCATTCAAAGACTCCAGGCCTGGTGAAAAATGGATGAAATTATTTTTAAAAAGAAACTCAGAAATTACCAAAAGAAACACTGAGGTAATTTCCAAAGCTCGAGCAGCAGTAACTGAGGAAAAAAAT
>NC_042493.1:26937472-26938478 GCF_005508785.2 Acyrthosiphon pisum
GACGAGTCTAACTACCAATTATAATGTTAGTCAACCTACTTTAATAAAATGTCATCTGCATTAAAATGAATTGTATGTAAAATAAATGACAATGCCAACACAAAATAACAATTTTTATTGATATACTTACTTTCAAAATCTGAACACGTTCTTCTATGGCCGTGAAGGCATTTTCTTTTATTAACCCGTCGTTAGTGACGTTAATATTTTCATATCATTAGTGACGTGTTAGCGTTTCACTCACATTTAATTATGTTTGGAAGGGTGAAATTGGGAAAAGTGGACTGACTAATCTATAAGTAGACATTACAACGAATCTAAATCAGTTTTAAAAACTATTATCGCATTACTAGGTCGATCAGTATGATGGAAGAAATATTGGTATGTTTTGGCTAAAATAACTGACCGCCGTCGGACCGCCGATCCCCGGCGAGCAAATACTGGTAACCGTCGACATTTGATGGTAATAAAACGGAAAGTTTATACATAGATTAGTTATTTTCCACGTATTTATTTCCATAAGTAACTTGTATGAGCATACTAAAAATATCGATATAAGCAAAATAATTTGAAGCCAATGGTTCCCAAAATAACAGTTATGTGAGCGAAATGCTCATAGCGTCACCAATGACGGGTTAATTTAGAAAGCTGAACGCGAGCCAACATATCCATTTGTGCATGTAATTGATATATTTTGTTGTTATAAAATTCCATTAAATAAATTACATCTATAATATATTAAAATTGCTCTATACTATGTTACATATCGCACTCTCCGTTATTTTTAATTTTTGTTGCAGTCTGTTGCCTTCAACCGGGCTTTTGACAACATGGAGCGTATACGTATTAATATTTAAATTAAACATCCAAGTATTTATCTAAGCATAATAAATATATAATAAATTTTGTATTACTTGTGTATAAATTTATGTATTTACTTTATATATATGGGAATTTATTTGAACCTCTTTCCTCGTTAATCTATACATGTTGTTTATAATAAAAT
>NC_042493.1:26938578-26940379 GCF_005508785.2 Acyrthosiphon pisum
TTTTAAATTTAATTTTAACTATATAAATTATTTTTAGTCCCTATTGTGATCTGTTATCTAGTCACACTATAAAAGTCAGTAAATAAATAGAGATATTTTAAACTAAATGTATTAACTATTTTATTTTGTTTTAATAATGTATAATCTTTAACACTGAAGTGTAAGATGTGTATTGTTATCTACTTAAATAAATAAAACATAATTTTGTTTCAAAATATGATTTGTTTTTCTTTGATGTTTATAAATTATAATGATAATTGCCAATAGTAATATAGTAGTTAATAGTAATTAATATTATATATTATTATATTTCTAATATATTAATATACAAATATGATATTAATATATTATATTAGCTCTATAGGCTGTAAATTATAAATTAAAATTTTTTTTTTTACTTGAATTCAAATAGGATTACTATAATATAAGATTTTAACTCATAGATACTTATAATAGGTACTCTGGTTATAACTATATCTAATTAGTAATTATAAAATATTAAATAAACACAAATTAAGAAATTGCTATAGGTACCTAATTCATGTGTTTTGAAACATTTTTAAGTATGTTTATATGAAAATTATGTAATTTGTATACTGTACTATAGGTATGTAAGAAATATTTCAATAAAATTTCTACTCTAGTTTTAAATTAAAATGATTTTTTTATTATTTTTCATAAAAATGAAATATTTCATGAAATTTTAGAACCTTAATTGTACACTGTACACTCGACTGTACAGGACTACTCACAATCTATAAAAAAATAATTTTCCTTTGGAAGGAGATATGGATTGTTTTTTTCCTAAAGGTATGATTGCTTCATCCATTAACTTATAATACTGCCATTTGATTGCATTGTTGACTGATTTTTTTGATAAATCATAATATTTACGATGTTGAGTAGATAGTCTACGCCATTTCTCATCACAAACTTTAGGCGCAAACGAATAGCCCTTTTCAGCCATTTCATTTGAAATTAGCTGCCAGAGTTTAGATTTTTTACCTTTTTTTTTGCTGATAAAAATTGAGAACTATATGAGACACGCAATGTTATAAGAAACTTGGTTGATTCTACTGACCATGTTCTGTCTATAAAAATAAATTAAATACATTTAAGACAATTTAAGTATTTTATTTCAATTTTTCTATTGATCAGTGTGGAATATCCAGTATCGCAAGTATCAATAAAAGGGAACTTTTCTACTTTACCGGACATCCTTTTTTTTGCAATTTTTTTTTTTGAAACTAATGTAGTTAAGCACGCTGAAAACGATGGTGAAGTCCAAATTTGGCGCACGGACTTAGTTTTGAAGTTATGGCCTATTGAAGTTCGCTATTTTGCGATTTTCACGCATTCGCGGAACACTAGTTTACTACGACTATTTCGAATATTGAAATTTTTTTTTTCGAAACTTATGTAGTTAAGTACGATGAAAACGATGGTGAAGTCAGAATTTTCGGCACGGACTTAGTTTTCAAGTTATGGCCTATTGAAGTTCGCTATTTTGCGATTTTTAGGCATTCGCGGAACACTAGTTTACCGCGCGCCTACTACGAATGTAGTACTAATATGGGAACTTTTCTACTTTACCTCGATTTGCTATGCAACACCCCCCCAAGTGGGCCGCCAATTTGAAAAAACATCGTACAGTTATGCCATGCTAGCGGCACTCGTCGCTACGCTCCTCGTTGCCGTCGCTCCGCTCCGCAAATCGAAAATATCCCCCGACTTGCTGTGCAACACCTCCCCAAGTGGGTCACAGGGTTAAGAAAATTGCTTTTTTGTTGCACCAAGTCAC
>NC_042493.1:26940429-26941638 GCF_005508785.2 Acyrthosiphon pisum
GAAATAAAAACACAAGTAACAAAAATATTAGAAAGAAAGCGTATGCAAAATCTAAAACTCAGTGTCGTGCAGTTATTAATACTTTGTTGGATGAAGAAGGTAATAACGCGCGTAATAATTATAATAGATGACAACAACTTGCAAGACATGAGTTGTTATCAAAAAAAGGGCGCCCCAAAACAATCATACAATAAGTTTAATTACAATGTATTACGATAATTGTTGACCTGATCCACGACTGTTGGAGATCGATCCTTTCATGGATGGCTCCGGCCCCGACGATGATCGACGAGCGGCGGCAGGCGGAATCCTCACGGCGGCACGCCGTATCAACAGCAACAATCAACTAGCGGCAGCACGCAGCAACAACGGCAATAAGCCAACGGCGGCACGCAATAACCACGGCAATAAGCCAGCGGCGCCGCGGCGGCATGCAATATATACGCGGTGGCAACGGTAGTAAACCAACAACGACTTAACAATACAAAAAAACGCGTCGGCCGTACACTTGGTCTGGTCGCCAAAACACAGCGCAAGGCGACGAGCAAACGATGCGTCTATTTCTAACGATGCGTCGGGCTCGACCGCCTGGACAAGACAAGAGACGGCTGGCGGCGCAGCCTATGGCGGCGAACGGCCCTGCGCTGGACGACCGAGGAGGGGGTAAGCCACCTCCTGAGCTTCGGCATCCGAGGCGCAGCTTTGGGGACCTATGCCGAAACTACGGTGGCACGAAAACGCGTCTGTGTTCGAACAACGCTTTTGCGGTCGTGGGCTTGCGTCTGTCGCTATGCCCAGCGGCGGGAATGTTGCCCGCCGTCTGTCTCCCTCCCGGCATTCGAACTCTACTGGCAAGGGAGTTTTTGCCGTATTTTAAATACCACGCCGCTATTGCATGGTTCAGATCTAGTGACTCCTCGGCTAGACGCTGCGCCGTGGTAAGGAGTTTCTGAACTCCATGGCCGGGCACGGTAGTTAGTAACTCTACCGCCGTTTGCGCTCCGCACTGCACTGCGCTCAAGTGATCTAGTGTACTCACTTGGTAATCCGCGACCTCGGCGTCATCATCGCCATCATGCTGTGTCTCAACCTCGGTGATCTCCGGTACCGTCATCTCCCTTTCAGCTACGGGTGCGACCAGGGTTCCTCGTGTTCCCGCTAGGAAGACCGCGACCTGGCCGCGATGACCCTGCTTTTCCTCCATCCCTT
>NC_042493.1:26941738-26944673 GCF_005508785.2 Acyrthosiphon pisum
ATTTTTGAAATCCAACATGGGGCAACAGGTTTTAAATGGATCATTCGGATTTCCGGAACGTAGTAAACTTCCCGGATCAGATAAGATAGTACCTTATGTAATAGTAAGCGATGAAGCTTTTCGTCTGCACAAACATATTATGAAGCCATACACCAGAAAATCTGCAAGGGAAAACCATTCAGAAACTGTCTTCAACTACAGATTAAGTCGCGCTCGAAGAGTAACGGAGAATGCATTTGGGTTATTAAGTCAAACTTTCAGAATCTTTTATCAACCAATTAATTTGGAAACAACGACTGTTGACGACCTGGTATGGGTATGTTGTTGTTTACATAATATTGTACGTGAGGGATATTTAGAGACAAAAAAACAGTCATTTTTCGAATTGAAAACAGCAGAGGAAACACCAATAAACAATATGATATCAATTTCTTGTCGAGGAGGTTTTTCAAGTATCGAAGGTTTTGAAGTAAGAGATTTATATAAAGAATTTTTCAACAACGAAGGAGCTGTTTCTTGGCAACCAAAAGTTTAAAAATAAATTTACATTTAAAAAAAAATTGTTATATTATAGTAATATTTTAATATGAATGTCTTATAATTTAATGTACTTACTTCAATTTTCATACGCTTCTTTTCTGTTTTACATTAAATATTTTGTTTAATACATTTTTTTTGGAATAATTTAAGAATTTCGAATTGTATACAATATACATAGTAATTAATAGATATGGGTAAAATAAATAGATAGGTTTTGAACATCAAATAAATATAATGCCACATTGAAAATAATTTAAGTAATTTAAAATTCATAATTAATTAAATAGAACATTAAGCATTATAAACTGTTAAAAATAAGTAAACAATATATTTATAAATATAAAATCGTATTCATTATTCAAAATCATTATTATTAACATTACTTCATTATTTAAAATTGTATTAACATAATATATTCCTTTTTAATAATTAATCATCATATTCAAATGTACTAAATTGTGAACAAGAAGATCCTGAATACAAACTTGCTCCTGTTGATGGTGAGGGTTGATCTGAATTAGAATTTTGGACATAACAGTTTTGTGATAAATTTTCAAAATTATTGAGTGGTTGAATAGACAGTGGATACGGAGCTTGTTCAGGAACTGAATATTTTTGTTCTAAATCTGTCATTAAAGCAAACATTTTGGCTTTTGCCTCAATTTTCCCAGCACTTGGTAATTATTTAACTGTCATGGCCAACGTTTTAAAAAACATGTCAATTTCGTCCAAGCTATCTTCTCTCTTCAACAACTGTTCATTTTGTTCTTGAATTTTCATAATTAATAAGTTCCGTTCTTCTGCCTTTTTAGTAAATGCATATTCAGTTTTTTTTGTCTTTGAGATACCACGTTTTTTTGTTGCTGGTAGTTTTGGCTGGTTAAACATTTTAGACGTGTCGTCCTCTATTTCATTTGATGTATTTTCAAGTACTTCTTCTTGTAAAATATCAACCGGTTCTTGTGATTCATTTCGAGGCACGTTAGAAGTCGACCTGATAATTTAAATATAATTATGTACAAAAATAATTGCATTAAGGCGATTGGGTACCGGTCAATTTTTCCGTTAAAAACTACCTATTTAACTTCAATTGCTCTGATCGTTGTATTAAAGCGATAAGACTTCTGAAAATGTATATGAATTCGGCATGAAGTCTACTTGAGATCGGTCGGATTACATTTTTTAATTTTGCCCTCAAAATTCCACAAATTTGATCTCAGTTTTTTGAAAAATATTAATTTTTGTAGTAGTGTTTAAAAAACATTTTTAAGTACAACTGAAAAAGTGGTCCGACCGATCTCAAGTAAACTTCATGCTGAATTCAAATAAATTTTCAGAATTTTCATCGCACCAATACAACGATCGGACTGATTGAAGTAAAACGAGTAGTTTTTGAAGGAACAATTTTACGAATCCTGAACGGTAGCCGTGCGTGTGCGTGTGCGTACGAGAGTCGTCCCGGCCGGTTTTTCTAAGAATAAGTTGTGCGCTCTACGATAATGCGATATCCGGTTTTATACACAAATAGGTACATTATTATTATAACCGATATAAACAATAATATTATTGTGAATGAATTGAACCAATGAAGCTTTATGTAAATCATAAAATATAATTCTGTGGTCGACGGTCGACGTCATTCGTCAAATAAACAGCAATAACGAACCACGTTTTATTTTATTTCCCGTTTATTTTACACGTTTTCAGTTATAAGTTATAAGTAATTGTGTTTCTTGGTTTAATTATTGATTGTTTTAAATTTAATTATAAACATGGAAAATTGTATGATCAAAAAAAAAAAGCCACCGTTAAGTAGAAGAAGAAAAAATAAAGGAAATTCACCTAAAATTGATATGGTTAGTAGCTCTATACAACATAACATTTTTTATAGCATAACAATTTCGATAAATTATTTATTGATATTTTTAAATTGCACATTTTTGAAATTGTTTATCCAAATACGAAAATAACGCAATAATCAACAGTGCTTGATAATGTGTTTTTGTTAATTTTTCCACATAAGGAGATCCAAGTATGGAACCAAGATCTACACAGGTGCCTAGTTAATTATACTACACAAATTACTAGATATACGAATCACGGAAAAAAAATTGACCTATAATAGATACCTATAATAAATTCCAAATTAATCATATCACAATATCCATTAGGTACTTATAAGTTATAACGCGTTTTGCATCAATAACAAACCGTGATACTGTCATAGATATATAGGATGTCCCGCCGAGATCTGACATATGCCATAACTTTTGCTATGTACAAAATTTTAAAGTTTTTTTTTAGTTATATAATTTATAGCCACTCGCGCTACACGTATAATATACAAAACATTATTTTTATTTTTTAATACTGATAATAAAAAATTTAAAATTTG
>NC_042493.1:26944773-26946617 GCF_005508785.2 Acyrthosiphon pisum
ATTTAAAATGTTTTATATAAATTTTAAATATCTATAATTTTTTTATTAAATTATTTTGGAACGTAATAACTTTTTTAAAAATATTATTTTTGGGAATTTTCTGACATGAGTTTATTTCTTAAATTATTTTAGTATTTTATACGATCTGTATTTTTTAGATTTTATGGTAATAGAATAAACTACTTACGTGGAGTCTTGTTTTAAATTTTCAATCCTTAGATATAAAAGTTGAACATTTTATAAATTTTTAACTACAAAACAATTATTCAATTTTAAATATGATACATTTTGTCAAAATTCGATCTTTAAATGCTTATAAAAAAAAATTCCGCCCATGTATTTTGAATATTTTTCAACTGCTATTGTAACAATATATCAGGAGCCTTCCATTAAATTTTCACGCTTTTTTACCCAATAAACAAAATGTTATTGCTATTTATAGAAAAAAAAACTAAAAAAAAATTGAAAACTGATAATGTCCGTAAACAGCTCAAAAAGAGTCAAAAAAATTCCATTTTTTAAAAATGGAAAAATTTAAAAAATTTTCACGAATTCTTAACTCAAATCAATTTGCTCATTTTCGTGATTTTTCCATATTTTGTCAATTTTAGGTTCTGAGTGGAACGATGAATGTATTGATTTTACAATGATGTGTGTTTTTTTATTTTTATTTTTTTATTTTTTTATTTTTGTGTCAGTGTACACATTATTGACTTAAAATTAATTAATACCTATGTAGTTAGGTATCTAAATGGTTGAAAACTAATTTTTAATCTCATTTTTTTAGAAACCTTGTTGATGATAGTTTTGAAAACGATTATGATTTATAATCATATTATAAATTATACATCAAATATATAATTTGAAGAGACTGTGAGTCCAATACCAAATGTGGAGAAGGGTAGACGTTTGACTAACGGCTGTGCGGGTCTTGAAGTAAACGAAAGCGGTGTTCGAAGATTGAGAGAAGATAGGTCGGATGGTAGCTTAGATGTTAACTTGGCGGCGCGCTGAGCACGGTAGTTTGCGTCGACTTTCTTACCAACCTTAAGACGAAAGGCATCGTCATTCCTCCAGCGTTTTTTAGTATCTTCCACTAAGATTATTAAAATAAATGTATTTTATTTTATTTTGAATACATAGATAAATTGTTTATTATTAACTTACAAGATTTCCCAATTTTAATTGATATATTTTTCCATATATCATCTTTCATCATGTTGTTTTTATAATTTGCATCTGTAATATTGTACAAAACGGGGTTGTTTTGTACTTCCTGTACAAGGACTTCATCTTCTGACGGTAAAAATATTATTTTTGACATATTGTCGCACTGATGAGTCGCGGCGCACTGCTCTTGGAGCAGTCGTGTCGCCGGCCGCGACGACCGGTCGTCGCGACCAGTCGTGCCAAAGAAACCGTACCTTTAGCCATGACAAAATATATAGGTATGTCAGCAATATTACCGGTTTAGACACAGATTGCGCACCCACCCTCCGTCCAACCATATACTGTGACGTAAGCATTTCTCCGGTTCTCATTGGTCCACCGCCGTCACTGCCGCAATTGCCGCCGCCGGCGAAGACTCCACCACCGCTACACCGCTCACTGCTCAGCCTGTTGGAGAAATGCTTACGTCACAGATATGCGTATCACGAGTTGCTGACATACCTATTTATTTTGTCATGCCTTTAGCGACCACCACAAGTTCAATTCGATTCCCAGACGCCTTAAAACACTTTGGTAGTATAGAGTAAGTCATTTAGAGCCGAGGGATACCATTTTGAAAGCTGTACAACCAAATTTGGATTTTCTGTAATTTTTTTTCGGACTATATGCCCGGC
>NC_042493.1:26946717-26948099 GCF_005508785.2 Acyrthosiphon pisum
TCACTTATTAGTTATTAAATATTGTTACCGGAATTTTAAATACTGAATATTTATGTAAATATCATTATTATTATTTATTTCTATTAAAAAAGAAACAATACATTTGATTTGTATTTCAATTTATTTTAATTATGTTCATTAGGTAAAACATAAATTAATTATTAAAAAATATAATATATGTAGGTATAAAGTAAATTTCAAGTCGAAATAATATTTTGAAGTTTTGTTTTTTGACATCAAATTTTATGGTGTTTTGAAAATTGCCCTTTACTTAATTACTTTAAAAAAAAAAAAAATACTTTTTGAAATAACATTTAATTGACTTATAAAGTTACATAATTCACAACTGTTATGAAATCTAGATGTGTTACATAATATTATGAATTATATAATATACTTTATTCACCTTAGGTTTGTAATAAATAGGTAGATAGGTACATATTAAAAAAAAATTTTATCTTTTTTTTTATCTGGATAAAAAATGATGATTTTTTATCTTTATCTAGATAATTAAATTATTATGTATCTTTTATCTTCATCTAGATAACTATTCAAGCAAAAATCTTTTATCTTTATCTGGATATTTAAAAAATGATCTTTATACAACACTGGTTGCAACATTGGACTCTTTTTTTCAACATGTAATACCGTTCCATGTGCTCCGTTATTTTAACATCCAACACTAATGTTGCTAACGTCCAACTAACGTAACACCTATCATCATGGTTACATTCCGGCAGTTCGTTTAATTTAGCGTACCTTTCTTGATCTAGTTCATTAATAAACGCGAACCGTTCACAATTCCGGCTGTATCTTTCGTCTTTTTTTTGCTGTTGCTGCTGTTCCGTCATCAAATGTTTTTGTACAGTTGATGTTCCAACAAGTGTCTATGGGTTCCAATCTATTTACCGTGACAGTATCGATCTCAAACGGTGGTTCTACTAGTAATCTAAAAGTAGCTACTGGTCCAGAATAACAAATTTTACGGTAAATGAAAGAAACAGGATTTAATTCAGCTTCTCGTAGATACTTAGCTTCCTGTTTCCCATACGTGGTACTTTGACAATCTATGAATGTAAACTGAATAACATTGTAAAGTATTTCGTGTTAAATACCCTAATCCTTTAACGGGTAATAGTTCTTTCAGTATCTTCTAGTATATCAAACCATTGTCGAAATATTTTTACATCAAATGTATATTCTTAACTACGAGAAATATCTACAATATATCTTTTTTCCAATTTTAAAATTGTTTAATATTTTTTTTTTCGATATAGGTAGACAAACTTGTGATGAATCTTGTGTTACTTCTTCATGTCTTAGATTCAAACAGAAAAGTTTTTATAAATTTGTTGCTCAAATATGTACCAGAATGCCTATCC
>NC_042493.1:26950330-26951892 GCF_005508785.2 Acyrthosiphon pisum
TATGAAGATCATATATCACCTTTCACCCCAAAATAATTTTATTCATACCCCTAAAATCATTATTAATTTAAATCACATCGTATTCAACTGACATGATATCAGCATCTATATTTTAATTAATATTATCTCTGTTTTAATACTTCGCAAATAAGCACAAACAGTTCTATTCTTTGTTCTATTCTCCCAAATATTATATTATGGTATGATACATTTTTTTTATTCAGTCAATGAAATATTACATATCGTTTTAAAAAAATCGTCGGAAGAGAAATTAGAAGCAACATGTGGTGTAAATTGCACTATATCGAACATGTGCAAGCAATGCAGGATAAAAAAGGGTAACTTCTGTAAAAATTATCATTTAGTTAATAGTTCAAAGTGGTTTGAAATTATAAGTCGTAAATTTGGTAAATGTAAAATAGTATGGTTAGTAGATGATATTGCAACATATTCAGGGTTTGATTTTGAAGTGTTACTACGCGGGTTGTATGAGAAAGTGTACAGGATTATTTGCGATAGTGGACATGATTTCTGGTAGAAGAAAATTACTAGAAAAAGCATAACACACAACAAGCCGACTGTAAGTGACAATTATTGGAATAATTTCATTTATATGATATTAGAATTAAAAGTGAAGAAAATAATATTAATATTACAATAAATAAGTATGATCTACCTATAAAAACAAATAAAATTGTCCGCAAAAATGTATTTTTAGATTCCTTAGGTATACATTATAACAAATTAACTATTCTGGAAAATCACCGCAATATCAATTTCGGGTCAAGTACAGATGAAATTTGGTAGAATCTACTTTCTGGAGGGCAGCCGTCGGAAATGGATTGGGGTGATGACGGAGATGAAGAAGAGCTTAACCGTTATATGGATACGTATGAATGTTGTACCTAGTGATGCGACAAGAGAATATTCTTTTGCAAATTATTACCGGGTAATTTTCTTTTTAAATTTTATATTGTCACTGTGAATGGTGATGTGATTATATTTGAAGGCTATTAACACTGGTGTCAGTCGTGAACTCGTGGCAGAACTGTATCAAATATAGTCGTACAGACCATAGATAATAGAAGATAGCGTAATTTACTTCAATAATTTTACCTCATTAATTTCATAATTATTAAAAAACATTGCACAAGTTATTTTTAAATTTTTTTTTTTTTGGTTTACTATAAAAATGTATTGAATTAAGTATTATTCTAGTTATCTAATCTAGACTTGGGTAGTATTCCAAATACAGTATTCGGAATACTGTATTCGAATTACTTTTTAAGTATTCCGAATACTTTTTAAATTCTTTTTTTTTAATGTATTCAATACGGTATTTTGATCAACCCGCTGCTCCGATTGTTCAGCCACCACGAGCAAGTGTTATTCAGTTTGCGCCCGGTATTGCCCGACCTATTCGGCAAAATATTCAGATTGCACCACATATTTTCGTCCCCGATATCCCGGCTGATAGATCAAACACATTATATGAGGACGAGATATGTATGACGGTTATGGATACATTCGAAAATCAAGATTTGGCAGACGATAATACAGGT
>NC_042493.1:26953194-26955945 GCF_005508785.2 Acyrthosiphon pisum
TTAGTGAGGCGAGCGAGGACGTGCCGGCAGAGTTATTGCTTCAACACGAGATACCGGCGGGGCCGGTAATCTACAGAGGCAGTGAAAACAGGAATGACGTGGCGAAACATTTTGTGGAGACGATAGTTGAGGTGGCCCGGAAAATCGAAGGTCTAATGAAGACGAATATTCCATTAATCATGACCGAGGACGAAGAAAAAACACACCAAGAGTGTAGTGTGCGTAACTTATGCAATTGAATATTAGCCGGGGGCGATAAGGTTAGGGATCATGATCATTTTACAGGCAAATTTAGGCAGACATTGTGCTCGAGGTGTAACTTTGAATTACAACAGACTAAATTTGTCCCCGTTTTTTTTCATAATCTCTCAAACTACGACTCGCACTTCATAATATCTGAACTTGGTTATGAAACCCAGGTTATCAATGTTATACCGAACAGTGAAGAAAAATTTATATCTTTCTCGAAATATATAAGTAGTACCTTCGGTGTTCGGTTTATCGACACGTTCAGGTTTATGGCGTCGAGTTTGTCGTCCCTGGCTGAAAATTTGGTTAAACCCGAACATGAGAACTTCCGTGAGACAGCTAAACATTTTGTCGCCGGAGATATGCCGCTCGTGACTCGAAAGGGGGAGTACCCGTACGAGTACACGGATAGTTGGGGGCGGCTGGAGGACTATCAGGACTGTAAATATATATATATATATTTTTTTTTAATTTTCTCATATTTAAACTTTAAACTTTACAGGTAATAATCTGGGCTATGAGTGAGTACATGCCATACGGGGACTTCAACTGGGCTGAATCCAACTTGAACGGATTGAGTGAGATGTCACCAACGTCAGATAAGGGTCGAGTATACGAAGTCGATGTATCATACCCACAACACTTGCACGATCATCATAACGACCTGCCTTTCCTAGCGCAAAATGGTATACCACCAGGCTCGAAGGTAAAAAAATTGATGGCAACGTTTCAACAGAAGAGGAATTATATTATACATTATAGGAATCTCCAGCAGGTAATTGAAAATGGGTTGATAGTTGATATTAAAGTAAATATTTTAATTTTAAAAGCTTTTAATTAGATTTATACATTTTTTCTTATTTTATAGGTGCATAGAATTTTAGAGTTCAGTCAGTCTGCATGGTTGGCAGATTACATTAACTTAAACACTGAAATGAGGAAGAAGGCAATGAATGACTTTGAGAAAGACTTTTCAAATTAATGAATAACGCTATATTTGGTATGTTACTTTATTTATTGAATTTAACTATTTTACTAACAGTTTTTTTTATTTTCTAGGGAAGACTATGCAATCGAAGAGGAAGGAGATGAAGATGGAGTTGGTGTCATGTGAGAGGAGGTTGCAAAAACTTATAAACAAGTGTACGTTCAAACACTGTACCAATTATAATGAAAACCTAAACGCTGTCGCTTTAGAGAATAAAATTATTAGATTCGATAAACCTATATATATTGGTAAATATTTTTTTTACCACTTTTATCATACATTTATTAACACATTTTATTATTTTCCAGGATTTGCAGATGTGGACATATCAAAACCAATGATGTATGACTATCATTACAATGTAATGAAGAAACACTATGGCCCTAGATTAACTCTTATGTATACTGACACAGGTAAATATACTAAAACTAATCTCCTGTATATAATATATTAATATCATTATTTTTCCAGATTGGGGCCGGAGTGGCGCAGTGGTCACGCAGTTGATTACGACTCACACAGTCATCGGTTCGATTCATAGCAAAGTGCAAAAAAAATGTGTGTGATTCTACGCAGTCACCATTTTCCCGTGCTGTCGTCCGATTGCGTCATCCGGTTTCCAACTAGGTCCCACTCCACTGGGAGTGAAGACCGCACATGTCTCCTCTTGGAGAAGGGGGGTAGTATCATGCCTATAGTGATATATACATAGATAAATAGATCACATGATCTCCCTACTACCCACTTGTGATAAGCATTGTCAAAGACCTTGAGGTCGTTACAATGAACAAATATAAAAAAAAAAAAAAAAAAATTTTTCCAGATTCATTAGTATATCACATTCAGACGGATGATTTGTATGTAGACTTAGCGGCTAACAGTAGCTTGTTGGACCGGATGGACACCGCCAACTTGCCCGGTGACCATCCGTGTTATGTGGATACCAGAAAGAAGGAGCCAGGACTCTTTTCCTACGAGGTGGATGCTAATATTATTACTGAGTTCTGTGCGTTGAGGGCCAAGTCATATGCGTTTAATGTATATGCTGGACCAGAAGACAGAGTAGGAGGAGGAGGAGAGAAAATTAAAGCGAAGGGTATCAGGTCTCATGTGGTTAAAAACCACATGACATTGGAAGATCATAGAAAGTGTTTGTTTGGGGAAGAAGGAGTAGAGTTATACAAAGATAATGTTTCAATTAGGTCGTTTAACCACCAACTTGTAACGCTAAAAACTAAGAAATTGACATACAACAGCTACGATGATAAGAGGGTGGTGCTAGAAGATAAATTAAATACACTAGCCCATGGTCATTATAGTATAGAGTAAGTTATTACAAACATATATATTTAAATTATTTTACTAACATTTTCTCTTAATTTTATAGGGAAGATGATATAGGCCAGAACTTGAGGAAGATGGAGGGAACTGGAACGAGGAAGAGAAAGGATTAATGAGAGGCCTTCTACATTACATAGGTAACCTGATTTATATATGTATATTTTTTTTTTTTG
>NC_042493.1:26957987-26960121 GCF_005508785.2 Acyrthosiphon pisum
CTATTGCCTACATTAGTTAAATTTAAAAATAATAATTTTCTTGGCTCACCTCTCACATTTGAAAATTGTCTACAATTCTGTTAAAATATGTGTTATACCAATATAATATAATCGCAATTTACAAACACTAAATAGTGCTATTTAAATATGTTAATACAATTTAATTGTAAATACATAATTAGTGCCTATTAATTTTAAATTATATAATATAATATTGTATCATATTATCATCATCTAATATTTTAATGTATACATCAATATATTGTACTTAATACCTTTTATGTTATATTACTGATTTATCGTAATTATTCAAAATTGTCCACTTTATTGCATATAATACAGGTACTACTATAGGTACTAGTATCCATATAAACATTATTTGTAACAGTTGCAGTAATACTTGGACAAAGCTTATTTTTTATGAAATATGTTTACAATTATAATTCACTACATAAGATGGAACTTGCATGCCATAATAGCTGTTCCACGTATACACACATTTTAAAACACTCAGAACTTACAGAACGCTATGTCTTGCCAGTGGTTCTTTTAGTGTACAGACTTGTCAATTTTGAACTATAGGATCAAAAACATATCGTCAAATTATAATTCATGAAACCAAAAATACATTACATTGGTTATACGTGAATGTATTACCTTCATACAAAAAAATGAGATCTATCAATTGCTCATTGTAAATTAACTTTTGTATCTACAAGTACTCTTGTCCAAGTAAATACATAGTTTTCTATTAGTTTATACTAACAATAGTAGCCAGTAGGTACCTGTACCACAGTTAAAAATGGACATTCAAAACAAATGAAATATAAATTAATATTTTGTGTTTTCATACATTTTTATTTCATATCAGGTAGGTACATGATAATTATATGATAAAATATTATTATTTCTTACTGATTCTAATATATGACAATTGATTTAAAATTATATCAGCAATGTTATACATGCAAAACTTAAAACACATTTTAATCTTCAGTATATCACATAGGTTTAACAGAATGCTTGATTTACATACTTAATGTTAAATTGAAGCTATATCTTTTCATTATAAAGTTTATTATTTTTATTTATAATCATTATTTATTGTTTCTCTATGACTAACTACTTTCAAGTAAGTATTAAATTTAATACGTTCGTCCTAAATGTACTCATGTGTTGCCATGAACTTTCTTTGGTAAGTACTTAATAGATTTTAATATTCATTTTTCGTGGGTCTTTTTTATTTTAATTGAAAAATCAAACAAATATTAGATCAATGTAAAGTAAATATTTTAGGGAGCAATTCTTTAATCAAAATACCAAATACGATTTGTTTTAATCATGGCGATTTTATATTATTAAGTATCCAAGAAATTGAATTCATTCCTATTATAGAAGTATGTCATTCAAAACTACCGATACCACAAATTACAAACAAGTTTATAATATTATATAATATTATACAGCAATTATTATTATTATTATTTTCTAGTGAGTGCAATATATTTTAATATTTTTTAATAATTTATATGTATATAATTAATAAACAAATTTGATTAGTTGTACATGTCTAATGTTGATAATTATTAATAAGTTTTAAAATCTATTATATAGAATATATAATTTAAATATTGATTTTTTTAATCCTAGAATAGTTTATTCATAATAATACTATTATTATTCTCAATGGAAGTGAACTATAGATTTACCTATCCAAAAAAATATGTGTGTAATTTTTAAACTAGAATAGGTAGGTACATAAATTTATTTTTTAATTGTGGAACAGAGTAACCAGAAATAAATGAAAATTGAATTTTTCTCAATTAACTATTATGACGTGCATTTTATCTATCCTTGTCCTATAAATGTAATTTACTTCATACGTAAATAAAATCAAAACATTAAGAGGAATATACGTTTCACATTTTATTAATACCTGCATACTGAAATTATTTTCCAACGAAATACTCAAATTTCCTTTACTGGAAAAGCATTAAAAAAATTATAATCCAAAGATAGCTCTGATCAAACTAGTTTTTAGTAATTTATTAAATCTAATCCAAAAAATAACCACCCTTTCCTTCCCTGGCATCGCGACCCTGTTTTTTTTTAAGACAGGAAGTCATGCCGTCAT
>NC_042493.1:26960221-26962339 GCF_005508785.2 Acyrthosiphon pisum
CGTGATTGGTTCCAAGAGTTGGATAATTTTCTTATGAATCAAAATTGTCGGGATGTATTAGATGATCCAAGTAGGATATTCAATTGTGATGAAACCGGTTTGCAGACTTGCCCTAAATCTGGCAGAGTATTGGGTGCAAGGCATATTAAGGACTTCTATGAAATCGCACAAGGGCACGAAAAAGAGTGCATTACTGTATTATGTATTTATTCTGCAGATGGTACTGTTCCACCGCCAATGGTAGTTTACCCATACAAGAGAATCCCCACTTCGTTAATGGCAACATTTCCTAATAATTGGATGATTGGAAGGTCAGACTCAGGATGGATGGTCAGCAGTACTTTTTTTGAATTTATTTCAAATGGTTTCTATACATGGTTAGTCAAGAATAAAGTAAAATTACCTGTGATACTGTTTGTTGATGGCCACAAAAGCCATTTAAGTCTGGAATTGGCAGATTTTTGTGCTCAAAATCAGATTATTTTATATTGCCTTCCTCCAAATAGTACACATATAATGCAACCATGTGACGTAGCCATTTTTAAGCCTCTAAAGTCAAGCTGGAAAAATGTAGTTGCAAAAAATAAAAGGTCTGGCAATTCAATAACTAAAAATAATTTTGTAAGCCATTTTCAAGAAGCGTTCGACTCT
The DNA here is from genome assembly GCF_005508785.2 of Acyrthosiphon pisum. Taxonomy (NCBI): domain Eukaryota; kingdom Metazoa; phylum Arthropoda; class Insecta; order Hemiptera; family Aphididae; genus Acyrthosiphon; species Acyrthosiphon pisum. Next base: position 26,960,873 of record NC_042493.1, read on the forward strand.
GTACAAACAAGCTCAATTGTGAATGGTTTTAGGAAGTGTGGATTATATCCATTTGATCCTAATGCTGTTGATTTTTCTAAATGCATTTCTTACCGAAGGAATATACTGTTTCCAACAACTAATATTGATCCGAGCTTGCAAGTTACTATTCCAATTACTTCAGAAGAATATAAAGCTGCATTAAAAGTCGTAGAAAATTACATTGGGAAATCAAATATCGAAGTATTTGAAAAAAAATTACAAGACCCTCTTTTTGAGGTTGAAAAATCACCTTCCTTGTTTGATTTTTGGGTTAAAACTAAAAAAAATACTGAACATCTTAATATTGAAGATATGCCTGTAGAACTTGCTTATGATAATAGTGATAATCAATTGTACGAATGTGATTTTGATTTTTTGGAGAATCATAACATCATCTTGGGTAACTATATTTCAATAAAATAACTTTTTTTTAATATTCTAAAGATTAATAACTAATTTATAAATTTTTGTTTTAGAATATGAACAACCTAGTGCTAGAAGTTCATGCAATGAAAATAATAATAGCTTAACAGCTGAAGATGTAGAAATTAATTTAGATAAAATGTTTGAAGAAAATGAGACTGCTAATACCATATTTGAAACTGAAAATATGTATGAAACTGTGAATGAGACTGATATTATGCTTGAAACTATTAATAAGACTGAATGTACAATACATATAGCTGTAAATGAGATGGGAAATATGTATAAAACTGTGAATGAGACTGATATTATGTTTGAAACTGTTCATGAGACTGAATGTACAGTAGATGACAATATAACTAGTAAAACTGTATATAAGACTAGTAGTATAATATTGGAAACTGTTAATAAGACTGAAAATAATATGAACAAAAATGCATTATGTGATATAGAAAATAACAATAAAATAGATTTTATTGTTCAAAAGACTGATAGTATAATAAGTAAGGAAGTAATGGAAATTAATTTAGTTGATAAGTGTATTAATGAAACCAGCAAAATAGCATCAAGTGTAAACAAATCTAATTTGAGTCCTACAACAATCGAAGAGTCATGGAGCAAACATTTGTTTTGGCCAAAACCTGACACAAAAAAGAAACTAAATAGAAGTCAAGTGCAATTACCGTTTGCTGTACAGCAATTAAGTGGACGGAATATCACGCAAATAAAGAACAGGAAAAACTTAAAAAAGAAGAAGAACTTACGCAAAAAAGAAAACGTAGAGAGGAAATAAAAAAATAAAAATGTCTAATAGTTGCCAAAAAACCCACAAAAAAACAAAAAAAGGAACCAAAAAGATCAAAATGTACAAAAAAATGTAAACCAGTATTGAGTATTAGTATGGAGTCTGAAGATGATACCACATGTATAATTTGTAAAGAGCCTTACACTTTGTCAAAAAGTGGTGAACCTTGGATTAAATGTTGTGGATGTGCTCAATGGGCACATGAACTCTGTGCTGAT
>NC_042493.1:26962439-26975777 GCF_005508785.2 Acyrthosiphon pisum
TCTGAAAACACACTTGCTTACATTTGTGATTTCTGCCGTTAAATTTTTTTATTTTACTTACAAGTTACAATTTATTGTTAATTTTTAAACGCTTTATACCTATACAACTACTGTTATATTATATAGTTATAACATTGTTACTTTCCTAGGTACAAAGATATTTATTTTAATAGTTACCAAGTTGGTTTTCACTAATATATTTACTTATGTTTGTTTAGATTTTTATTCTAGTCCTGTTACTAAGTTTGTAATTAGGTAGATATGTATATACCTATTGAAGTTAATAGTTATGTGTTATTTTTTAATAAAGGAACTACATTTTATTCATGAATTATATTAAATACAAATTGTTTTATCAAATATTTGTAGGTGTTCATACACTGGGTTTGAAGTGTACATAGACTAGCCGGGTGTGTTCAATCACTAGGATTTCACTTATTTTTTCAAAAAAACTAATATGCTTAATTCTAAATTATTTTGATAAGGTTTTATTAATGTTAGTTTAATAATAAACAGTTATACCAATCTTAAAATCTAAAATGTGTAAATGTGATACTGAAAACCAATTTATGAATACATTTTGATTGTAAACAAATCCTTAACTGTTCAATCACTGGTCTGTCCACCCAGTACAATGCATAAAGAAATTGGCCTATAATCTTAATATTGATGACATAATTGAACAATTTAAAATATTATCTTCTTCTGAGAGAAGAATGGTACTCTGAAGAAGTAAAGAGCTAAGATTTGTTTTTTGGTAAATTTTAAAGAATGTTTTTATTTTGTTTGTTTATGTACATATTAATATAATATAAATAAACTTTGAAGTTTCAATATTACTATATTAAATTTGTAGTTAAATTAATGATTTTTAAAACTAAAATACTTCCATGACTAATATTAATTGAACTAACTAATAAAGTAACAACCAAAATAATATTTAACTATATATTATAAAATATATATTTTATTACATTCTGTCCCCCCTGTCAGCATGGTCTGCGCACGCTTATGCTATAAAGTATACTTTTAAGACTATAAATATTAATAAATATTTAGATTTTTTAACTTAAAAAGAAGTGTGGAGAGAGGGGAGGGGTAAGAAATTAACATAGGTAATCATATAAAATTTAAATGTATAATAATATATTTTAGGAGCATGATTGTAAACTATAGAGGCTCAATTGTGGTAAGGTGGTAATAAAGTGTACCTATGTAATTATAAATATAAAGTTGTGAGCTTCCAGTAGTTCTGAGGCCACTAAAAACCACCCACGACCGAAGGGGAACACTTCGGCCGTGACCTATGAGCCGCACCGCGTGGTGGCCCAAGGGCCACGTCGGTGGAACTCATAGGCTTTGCACACGCAACGGCAAATTAATGCCGAGGATTTATGTGGGGAAAGAGAAATAAAAATAATAATTGAAGTTTGGCTATTAAAATAATATAATAAATTAATATAAGTGAAATTATATCGTTTTAAAATAATAAAATCTGGCACATAATAATGTAATATAATAAATTGGGCACGTGATAACGTAATATAATAAATTAGACACATGGCAAGTATGAAATAATATTGTTGGACTGGCACATGGCAATTATAAAATAATATTATAATAAATATATTGTCATTTCGGGTGAACATGAAAGTGATGGTGTGCCCTCACAGGGTTACCGGGAAAAACGGCTTTGGCTGACACTAGCCGGAAGCATCATTTTGTGGTAGAAATAGATTTTAGGGACCCGCGTCGTGCGACGCCTCCTCTGGCACACAGGTTATACAAACACGAGTTTTGCATAACCTGTGGCCTACGTGCTTGTGTTGGGGGGACAGGGGAAATGGAATAACAAATTACGACTTTTGACGCTGTGCTGCCTTGTTGACTTTGACTGGGTCAGCTGTTGGCCGCCGCCCGGGCCCTCGTGGTTCGTTTAGCCCATCATCGTGGTCCGTCGTCGGGGTCGATATATGCTGGTGATGGTGTTGTTTCGTGGTCGTCGGTGTTGGTCGATGTCTGCACCCACGGGTTAGCACAGTGAACGATGTCGCGTGGTGTTGTTGACAGCGTGCAGGTGAGACGTTGAGCGCAGAAAAACTGGTGACGACCAAAGCCGTTGAAGGCAAAAAACTGAGTGATGAGAGGCCGATCCGGCTTGGCCTGCGACGGAACTTCTTGGCATTGTTGAGTAGTGGGGTAGGTCAGTGTCGTATAATAGAGGGAATTTTACAATAATCGGACTTGGTGACAGTTTGCTCTGCTGATGTCGTGCGGCGGGACCCGACGTAGGCGCCGACGGCATCGACGGCCGTGAGCAACGACGTGTAGGTACCGGTCACTGTGGGTTGTGGGGTCGGGGGACAGTAGTTACATAATACTGCGGTTATTCCTGCATTGGCGCGCGATAATCATAACAATGTAATAATAAGGTACGCTCGTGACTGATAATATGGGTACAGGTATGTTTGTTATATTTAATAATAAGAATGCAAAAAATGCTGTGACGTTACAAAGTTAATAATAACGTAGTATATATGGGGGTATGGGGGGAAAAGCCCCCACATTTACATATCAAGCACATTAAAGCGTATACTCAGTAAAAAAATTACGACTTCATCACTGTCTATAAGTGTCTATTATATAGTACCTACCCATATCATAATGTATTATACCTACAAAAAAAAATAAAACTTATAATATCTTAATTTGTAACTTGAATTGTTTTTTCTTAGAAAACTTTTTTTTTGAATAAATAATTAATATATTACATTTTTTTGTTTTTACCTTGTGACCTATTTCAAAAACTATTGATTTCCAATAATTTATTTTCTGACCATCGCATTTAAAACGTAGATTTAGTTTTCAAAAAAAATAATTTAAAAATTCGTTATAAGCGCGAAAAATATAGCGTTTTGCACAAGTGTATAAAAGTAAAATTGCAAACCTTGGAAGGCTGTAACTTCCAAAATAATGGTTTCCGCCAATTAATTTTTGCACCATCGTTCTAAACTCGTTAAAACGCATAGGTTTCCGAAAAAAAAATTGAAAAATTCGCGTGGGCGCTAAACTAGAATTGTTCCAAAAAATCAACTATCATTTTAGTTTATATGCGTGGTCAAATTGTCGTTGCGGACCTGATACATGTTTGTGTGTTGTTACCAACTATAATATGTTTATAGATTTGAAAAAAATATTAATCGATAAACAAAAGTTATTGACTAAATAAACACTTTTAACTTTCATCACGTGATCAAACTGTTAACAACTGTTTACACATTGTTGAATACTTGAATATATTTAACCTTTTTCTAGATTTGATTTTAGTAGTGTTTTGACAGTGTATTAGTGAAGTAGTGTTGACTATGTTGTATTTTATTTATTTGTCTCCTAATCAAAGTAATAATAATTTAACTAAAATTAAATCATGTATACAATCGATAAAAACCAACCGATCTGTCAACACTGTACAGTTTCTTAGTTTCTTCAATGTATAACGTTATACATTGAAGAAACTTAGAAGATCTACTAGAGTGAAATCCAAACCAAAATATTATCATCTTGAATTCAATAATTAAATCAGTACTGTACACATCATAGACGGCGTTATAGTCAAATCAATATTCAGCATACATCAACAGAATAAAAAAAACATTTATATTGGATACCTTGTTGATCAACATTTATCTGTAATTATTTTAATCATGTGTAATGTAACTAAACGTTATCTAATACTAAATGTATTTCAATGGAATAAGTTTATACGTGATGATAGTTTTAATATAATTGTTCGTTCTTTATCCACTGTTCAACATTCAAAACGATTACATTTGGATAATAATTTTTATTATAAAATATGTGCAAAATCTAAATCAGTTAATTTATATCATAATAATAACCGAATCACATTATTCAGTGATAATTTAAATCGATTGAAATTATTGGTTGGCATTGTAGACTCGGTGGGCTCCAATCACTTGGCTAGAGTACGAGAAAGTATTGATCAAGGTAACAATGTACACCCAAAGGTTATATTACTCAGATTTGTATCACCAACTAGCAACTTCAAATTCCATCGTCACTCCGAGTTCCCTTGCTCAGCTTGCACCCTTCGTCGACGCTCATGGTATTATTAGAGTAGGCGGTCGTTTACAGCATTCGGGCTTGAGCACCGACGCCAAACACCCTATTTTGTTGTCGAAATCGTCTCACCTTGCTCAGTTTATTGTCCATCACTACCATCTCAATACTTTACATGGTGGAACGCGTTTAGTAGCTTCGTTAGTTCAGCGCCGTTTCTGGATCGTTTCAATTCGAGCTGCGATTCGTCAAGCCATATTCAAATGTACAGTATGTACTAGATACAAGGCCGCAGCTCCCCAACCATTGATGGCAGATTTACCATCAACAAGGGTCCAACAATTCCGACCATTTTCCAACGTGGGCATGGATTACGGAGGTCCCTTCACCATCAAGGAGAGTCAACGCCGTAACTCAAAGACGCATAAGGCGTATCTTGGGTTATTTGTCTGTCTATCTACCAAGGCTGTGCACCTGGAGGTCGTCACAGACTTGTCGACGGAGGCATTCCTAGCGTCTCTCGATCGATTTGTGGCTCGGCGAGGTATTCCGGTGCAGATTCATTCTGACTGTGGAACTAATTACGTTGGAGCAGCGAAAAAACTCAAGACATTATTCCACGATGCAGCAACGAAGGAAGCACTTCATGCACGAGTTCCATGTCAATGGAAGTTCAATCCGCCTGCGGCTCCGCACTTTGGCGGTATTTGGGAGGCTGCTATTAAGAGTACTAAGTTACATCTAAAGAAGGTAGTAGGTAATCAGGTGTATACTCTGGAAGAATTGATGACGCTAATCACACGTATTGAAGGTGTACTCAACTCTCGCCCATTAGTCGCCATGTCGACCGATCCGAACGATTTATCTGTGCTAACACCAGGACATTTTTTAATTGGGCAACCTCTAATGGCGATTCCCGAACACGACATTGCTGACATTCCGCAGAATCGTCTCAAGCGCTGGCAGTTAATTAGACAAGCCATTCAGTCATCCTGGAAACGATGGAGTCGGGAATATCTCCATACGCTGCAGAGCAGACAAAAATGGTTCCATCAAAATCCTAGTCTCGGTGTCGGAGATATCGTCGTCATAAATTCACCTTCTCGACCTCCGTTGATGTGGCAGCTTGGTCGAATCATCGAGGTCCACCCTGGTGCTGACCAAGTGGTCCGTGTAGCCACTGTCAAGACTGCAGAAGGGACACTGAAACGTCCAGTCGTGAAGTTGGTCAAACTACCTACTGACAACGCTTAACCTTCTTTCATTGTTCCATCTCCTGCTTTTTCCCAAAAATGTACATATTTTTTTTGTTTAATTATTACTATTTCTATAATAATTGTTATATGTATGTTAATGTATAAAATTTCAATGTAATCGCACAGTGATACGGTCTGACCGAGAAATGTTTACTTTGAAAGCACCCTTTCAAAGCGGGGGAGGATGTTCGGATCAAGTTAAACTAGAGGGCGCTAGTCATTTCGAATTCGAGTTATAACCCGGTTCCGGTTACGCATGCGCCAACCTTATCGGCGGGACATCGTCGCGTTCGCTCACAAACCGTTTTTACCGTTGGACCAGTACGCGTACGTGTGTCGTTACCGAGCTTTTCACGTCACGCTAATGTAACGCAATTTTAACCGTCTATTATTCGTTTGTCACGTGTTGTTGTGTTCCGTATACGGCCGTGAATACGTGTATTCCCGAGTGCGCACGATATGGCATGCTAATATTTGTCACTGCCGTCATCCGCGAGTTTTTCTCCGGACATCGTAGCATTACGCGGTCGATCATATGTTTGTGTTGTCGCCGTTATTGGCAGTTGCGCACGTGTTTGTGTTGTCACCGTTACTGGCTGTTGCGCACATGGCTTTGATTATTCGCGTTAACTAACTGGTAGTTGTTATACGCGCATTACGTGACATACGCTTGGTCAACTATTATATTGTTTGGTTCATTGTGATGTAAACCGCCGTATGTATACTTGATTGGAGGACATCACATTCGTCGACACGTCGTATGGGGCAGCCGATCAACGACCAGGTCAGACGTATCACTCCGTATTATCATTATGTATTAGATTATCATTTTTATCGTATTGTAGCGGTGATTGATATCAACACCGTGTGCTTATGTTTATAATATTATTATTATCACACTCACGTTTGTGATTTGTTGATCAATTATTATTTGTATTATTATTTGGTAGGACTAACATATCATTTAAGGTGCTCTCGTGTACATCATATTTTCCTGCTTATATGCAATAAATGTATACAGTCCACTATTAAAATATCATTTGTTTTATTTCTATATATTTTACATCGCCTTTAATTATTAATTATTTATTAAATTACCAGTGAAAGAGTTAGAATACAACCATGTATATTTAAACTGGCTATCACAACTAAACAGAACAATTAAACAAATCATCAAAACCTGTGACTTGTGTCAAAAAGCAAAAATCAGTAACATCACGGCTAGGGGACTAACACCGAGCCTCTTACCGACCAAACCACGAGAAATAGTGTCTGCCGACCTGATGGGACCTCTACCCAGGGGACAAGGGGGATGCAGATACATACTGGCAATCTTGGACGTTTTCTCAAAATATATCAAACTGTACCCACTGAAGCGAGCCACCACGGATACAATAATAAAACGCATAATACATGACTACATTCCAACTATTGGATTATTTCAGAAAATTTTAACAGATAATGGTACGCAATTCACCAGTACCAAATGGGAAAACACTATGCAAGGACTGAAAGTAACCAACTTGCACACAACCATCTATCACCCGGAGAGCAATCCAGTGGAGAGAGCAAATCGTGAAATCGGCCGCTTGTTACGAACATACTGTCATAAGCAACACACAAATTGGCTCAAATGGTTGGACAACGTAGAATATTGGATAAATCATACAACCCATACCACTACTGGATTTACACCAAACTACATAATGTTCGGAGAGAAAACAAAATTGTCACTATCCAAATTGATAACTTTTCCGAAGCAGGACGACATGGAGAAACCACCGATTTATACAAATTGCGATGAAACGATCCAAGCAAAACGCTGACATACGAAATGCGTACAAAGACAAGGAGAAGAGATTCCCACAATACATCGTTGGAGATCAGGTCCTGATCAAAGAACATAGTCTATCATCTGCCGAAGACAGGGAAACGCACAAGCTATTCTTGGTCTACCATGGACCCTACCGAGTGCTCAAGGTACACCAGAACAACACAATAACTATCCAGCACAATGGGAGTTATAGAACACTCAACTTCAAAAATGTTAAAAAATATTATGAGAACCCAGCTCTACTTGGAGTGTCTCATAGCAGTAATTAAACAATGAAAAAAAAAAAATATATATATATATATGTAAATAAATAAAACCCCAACTAACTTGCTTGTGAATCACTGTAATTAATCATCATGTAAAAAAAAAAAGAAAAATAACTCTATGTAGGGAACAATCCAAAATGATTGTTCAAATTCCCCTGACTAAGCTACGCAGTAGAGAAGCATTGAACAGGATGGAAGTCACCAGTATTGACAACCTATTGAGTGTTGCCCAAAAAAGGAAGATCGCTACATTTTATCGTCAGGAAGAGGCGAAGCGGACGCGGTATAACGCCACGCCTTCCTGGGACCTACCCACCACCATTCGAGCCACTCGCAGATCATCGGCAACCGGGATGACCTGGGATGAATTGTTGAAGCATTGGGAAAAAGGAAGCAAAGAAGAGACCCGGACCGAACAGACCACAACTCCCGAAGTCATGCACAAACCAGAAGCAGCCACATCAGAATCCAGCAGCCTGAGTGAAACTGAGTCAGAAGCTGTTATCCGCACTATCCGACAGATGGTCGATAGACACCCCGGTACAGCAGAGGAAATACGGAAGAGTATCATTGACATAACATTAACTTAACATGTATTTATCATAGTTTTACTTTTAATATATTTATAATAGGTACTAATTATTATTTGAATGTTTTAAATAATATACCTATCTAAATCTAATTAATTATAATACTTTTTTAGGAACGTGGTCTGATGGATGATATTGTGATAAAAAGAAGTATTAACGTTAAGATAGATAAGAGTTGAAGAGTACACTATTTAAAGCTTGTACAGAACTTTTTACTGTAAATGGTCGTCCGTTTACAACATTTGATGATTCTGGGTTTAAGAAAATTTTAAATCCTCTAACTCAAGCTATTGGTGAAGGTCAATAAATAATTTTGATCTAAGTTGTAATATATTATAAAATTAATCCTATAAATGCTTATTTTTTGTCAACTATTTTAAGTTTTATTATAAAACCACACAATATCAAATCCCATATTTTATCTACTTCAGCTATAATAATTGTTAAATTAAATCTGACATAACAAACCAATTTATCAGTTTAAAAATAGATTGTGTAAAGCGACATAGTCGTTCAATTATGGGCGTTAATGTCCAGTATATTAAAGATACTCAATTATGTTTATATACAATAACCATAGTAGAGGTTAATGAACAACATACGGCAGAACATTTAAAAAAAAATCGTAAATGTAATAATTAAAAGGCTTAAAATATTTTATACCTCATAATGTTTTAATTATTATTTTAGCTTTTTGAAATACTAGCTAAGTATGATATTAAAAAAGAACAAATATATACAATTATCTTGTGATAATGCGGCAAATATGGTGAAGTTAGCAAGAATAGTGAATGAAACATCAGAAATAATATGTGTAATGACTGAGATAATTGAACAAGAATGTGATAATGGTAGCTTTGATGATGATCAGTATTACGTTGACGTTAATGAAGGAGGGCCACTTTCATGTGCCGACATTGAAAATGATGAACAATCAACCAATGGTATGTAATATAAATAATGTAATATAGATAATTCATTTTATTATAAATATTAATTTTCATAGTTCAATTATTATTTTATTTTTACACAGATGATATTAGTATGAATATTGAACGTTTAGAAACCAATGTTTGTAATTCCCTCAGCCAATTTATTACATCCTGTGTGCGGTGTTCAGTGCACACATTGCAGCTGTGTATACTTCAAGGGTTTAAAACTGCACCAATTATGAATACTGTATCACGGGATAGATATGTAAGTAATAATATTAAATAGTTGATAATTAAATATTAATACTTACTTACAAATAGTCCTTGGTGATATTTAATATTTATATAATTCATTTTTTAACAGGTTGTAAAAAAACTTAGAATTCCTAAGTATTCCTGTTGGTTGGCAAGGGAAGATTTTAAATTAGACATTCTGGATGATGAAACTCGGTGAAATTCATTATATAATTTGCTATTTAGACTATTAAAATTAAAAGCATTTTGTAAAAAATATAATGAAACAAATTTGGAGTTAAAACTTCAAAATAGTGAGTGGGAATGCATTCAAAGCATTGTAAGTTATTTGATCCAATTATATAATATTTATTCCAATTCAATATATATGTTTAAAATTGTTTTCAATTCATAAATTGGGGTATTAGATGTTTCGATTATTTTTTATGCAAATAAATAAATAAATAAATTATTACACTATTTAGGTTGAAGCTATGAAACTTGTGAAGATTGCTACATTAGCTCTTCAGAGACAAAATCTAAATCAATTTTAAAGGCTATGGTGGAACGTCAGGCGATGTTGTTAAAGAATGATGTTTTCTTAGCAGGTAATGAGTTTATTTAATAAAAAAAAACTTCAGTGTTATGTGATTGTTTAACCAACCAATAATTTAAAATAAATTACTCAAACTTATTATATTGTATGAGTAGTCTCTAGATAAAGACAATCTAATATTATTGATGTGTATAAAAATTTATTTGTAGGCAGGTAAAAAATTGTTTTCCTAATGTTTAAAATATTTTAAATAGTTCTTCGCATTTATCTTATTCTTATGAATACAAACAGCAGTAGTGAAAAATCATTCTCTAATTTAAAACACATTATGATTTATGATGATATTACCGACTTATACTCGATTTGAATATTTTTATGATTATTTATTATTTAATAAGTGATTAATTGTTACTACTTCTACTAAAATATATACTAAATGTTATTTAATAAGTAAAAAAAATCGGTAAAAAACGATTGAGAACGTTACGTTTGAGAACGTTATTTTTGGTAACACGATTGAGAACGCTCGATATTTTTTTTTTCCAACGTTGCCAAATTTAATCGAACGATAATTTGAGCACGATAATCGACTATCGAACAATTAAGAACGTTATACCTTTTGGGCTGGACGATTGATACGGCTGATATTTAATATTTATCGTACATTTATCGGATTCACCGGATGTTATTTGTAAATTAGATAGCAAATATACGAGAGAATGACTTAATAGGCATTTTAGTCGTCGCACAAACGTCAACGAAGTATTCGTCAGTTCTAATATCTATACATATTAAATTACTATTCGTCAAATAATGGAAAATAATGAAATTAAAATTATACAAAGTGAACGAGGTGAAGATCTAGTACTATTAGATACCTAGTAATAATACTGAATAAAATACTGACTACTGTTGAGTATATTTTTTCAAATAATTACAAAATAGTTTTAATTTATAAACGATGAAGTTACAAATTCTGAAAAATTGGTTACAAATCATTTGGAAGTTGTGTTATAAAGTGGAGTGGCTAACTATATACGTAATAACTATGTAATCATACTAGTGAAAATATTATCATTGATATTATAGTATTTGTAATCAATTATATTATTATTCTATCTACTTGTGGGGCAACTAGACGCTAAATCGTACGCCACGAAATGTGAGGCGATTGGCGAGTACCCGAGTATATATGTCATTATAAATTATAAATTATTAGAATAATATAATAATAATCTTGGGGTTTAAACCGATATTGAAACTGAAATCGAAATAGGAAAAAATCAATACCGATAACCGAAACCGACATTGAAATCGGAAAAAATAAATACCGATAACCGAAACCAAAACCGAAATTGAAAAAAATATTTCGGTTTCAAGCCCTGCCTATAACAATAGTCAAAACTACATTACTTAAATTTTCTAAGCTAAACTGGTAAAGATGCATGTTTATCTGTTCATTCTCTTAATGAGTACCATTTGCCATTTGGACTACGTTTTGTCAGGGAATGCATTTTTAAAATCTACAGAGATTCACCAAGTTTTATCACAATAAATCAAGTTAATTTACAAAGATTTAACTAAATAAATGAAAATCGAGAAAGAATCAAACATATCATAGTAACACTATGTGGATGACAGAATATTGCACTTAAAGGAGCTTTAGAAGAGCTGTTGATGATGGTTCATTATTAAATGATACTTCAAATCCATTAGTAGCAAATCCAGGTAACTTCAGACAACTATCGATATTTAAAATAAATCAAAGAGACCAAAAGTTGACAAATTATCTTGATACTACAATCTGGTTTTATATGTACCAAGTCAGTATACTGACTTGACGTAACCAGCGCTAGCTTGATTTATCTTTGCTCTGGTAACTCTTCTTGCCATACCGGGAATGGATTCCATTTCTCTTCAAATTCACTTAACCAATATGGTCCATTTCACCAAGATTATACCAAAAAAAGTTTAATACAATATTGAGTTCAAGCAGAGCTGTAATAGAACAGGCGTTTGGTGATCTAAAGGGTAGATTTTGAAGGACAATAGGTATTAAAACATTATGTGTTAAAGCAGTTTCCAAAACCGTTTTTGCAGCTTGTATAATACACAATATGTGTTCAGATAATGATAATTTTAGATTGCAGAAATTTTGCTTTAAAAATTCAATTCATAAAATCGTTATTTAATATTTTAAATATATATTATATACTTTGGTGCGGATAACCTCACTGATGTTAGTTCACAGATAATCAGAGCATCCGATTTTTAAGAAAATCTATTGCTAAATGCTTATAAGCTATAAGGTTTCAATTTTACTTCTTTACTTTTACTGTATTATCAGTGTTCATATTATTTATACATATGAATCAGTTCGGAAAATTGTACTTTTTTATTTTTAATAAATTAATAAAACAAAATATAGCATTAATTTACTTACAATAATAATAAATATAAAAGGAAAAAAGTAAAAAGTTAATTCATACAAATCCATACATAAAATTTTGAAATATATAATATTTAATTGAAAAATTTATGGTGGGAAGGGTGGAGTTAATGGTGGGAAGGGGGGGGGGTTATATTATCTTAGGTTCCAAAGTGCTCATTGAAATCATTATAATATTCCCAAATAATTGAATGGGTACCGGTATTATTTTATTTTTTTAACATTTGCTAGAAATACAATATTTTTGGCATTAAAAATGTGACCAACTTAAAAAAATGTGTTTATGCCATAATTGAATGCTTAATGCTTGTAAACCCTGTTCAATAAATATTTAATTATGTAATCACATATTTTTTTTTTAAAAATTATCAGAATAAAATTTAAAAGTATATATTTTTTTTTTGTAAATGTTAGTTGTCATAATTCATTTTAGATTCTTAGCGGAGCGACGAGCCATGTATTGATGTGTGTTTTTTTTCTATTTTTATATATTAAAATTTTTATGTGTCTGTGTACACTACACGATAAGTAATCGAAATAATGCTTCGATTTTCAACTTTAGTTTCTTGTTCGATAGGAAATAGGAAAGTGAATCCAGTTGGTGCATTCGGGAGGTTAAAATTCCCAATAGTTTTCAAAAGCGCTGCGAAAAACAACATTTAATATTAAGAGGACGTGTCACGAAAATTTTACGCGTGCAACGACCAAGAGGATGCGCTGTTAAGTGTTTTGACGATCCGCAAGCGCGCGGCGAAGTCACGCCTACTATTCGCAATTCGCAACCGGCCGACGGCGGCGATAATTGCTTGTTCGGGAGCGCCGTTTATTTGTCTATGAACGTTCGTCCGTTACGATTCGTATCATTATAAAATTCATTATACACAAATACCGCCGTAATATTTTCAATACCCTCGCGTACCTATGAACTACAGATTTTAAATATAATACTTATAGTAAAGTCTAATAAATGGTAAATAAAATAAATACAGCGCAATTAAATTAATATTAACTTACCGTGCTTTATCTTTTATGTTCAACTGTTAATGTTATATTAAAATATGATAATACGTAATTACAAATATTTTTTTTAATTAATAATATTTTGGTTGTAGGTATACCTATACCCAATATAGTAATATAA
>NC_042493.1:26975827-26977571 GCF_005508785.2 Acyrthosiphon pisum
AAATCCAAACCAAAATATTATCATCTTGAATTCAATAATTAAATCAGTACTGTACACATCATAGACGGCGTTATAGTCAAATCAATATTCAGCATACATCAACAGAATAAAAAAAACATTTATATTGGATACCTTGTTGATCAACATTTATCTGTAATTATTTTAATCATGTGTAATGTAACTAAACGTTATCTAATACTAAATGTATTTCAATGGAATAAGTTTATACGTGATGATAGTTTTAATATAATTGTTCGTTCTTTATCCACTGTTCAACATTCAAAACGATTACATTTGGATAATAATTTTTATTATAAAATATGTGCAAAATCTAAATCAGTTAATTTATATCATAATAATAACCGAATCACATTATTCAGTGATAATTTAAATCGATTGAAATTATTGGTTGGCATTGTAGACTCGGTGGGCTCCAATCACTTGGCTAGAGTACGAGAAAGTATTGATCAAGGTAACAATGTACACCCAAAGGTTATATTACTCAGATTTGTATCACCAACTAGCAACTTCAAATTCCATCGTCACTCCGAGTTCCCTTGCTCAGCTTGCACCCTTCGTCGACGCTCATGGTATTATTAGAGTAGGCGGTCGTTTACAGCATTCGGGCTTGAGCACCGACGCCAAACACCCTATTTTGTTGTCGAAATCGTCTCACCTTGCTCAGTTTATTGTCCATCACTACCATCTCAATACTTTACATGGTGGAACGCGTTTAGTAGCTTCGTTAGTTCAGCGCCGTTTCTGGATCGTTTCAATTCGAGCTGCGATTCGTCAAGCCATATTCAAATGTACAGTATGTACTAGATACAAGGCCGCAGCTCCCCAACCATTGATGGCAGATTTACCATCAACAAGGGTCCAACAATTCCGACCATTTTCCAACGTGGGCATGGATTACGGAGGTCCCTTCACCATCAAGGAGAGTCAACGCCGTAACTCAAAGACGCATAAGGCGTATCTTGGGTTATTTGTCTGTCTATCTACCAAGGCTGTGCACCTGGAGGTCGTCACAGACTTGTCGACGGAGGCATTCCTAGCGTCTCTCGATCGATTTGTGGCTCGGCGAGGTATTCCGGTGCAGATTCATTCTGACTGTGGAACTAATTACGTTGGAGCAGCGAAACAACTCAAGACATTATTCCACGATGCAGCAACGAAGGAAGCACTTCATGCACGAGTTCCATGTCAATGGAAGTTCAATCCGCCTGCGGCTCCGCACTTTGGCGGTATTTGGGAGGCTGCTATTAAGAGTACTAAGTTACATCTAAAGAAGGTAGTAGGTAATCAGGTGTATACTCTGGAAGAATTGATGACGCTAATCACACGTATTGAAGGTGTACTCAACTCTCGCCCATTAGTCGCCATGTCGACCGATCCGAACGATTTATCTGTGCTAACACCAGGACATTTTTTAATTGGGCAACCTCTAATGGCGATTCCCGAACACGACATTGCTGACATTCCGCAGAATCGTCTCAAGCGCTGGCAGTTAATTAGACAAGCCCTTCAGTCATCCTGGAAACGATGGAGTCGGGAATATCTCCATACGCTGCAGAGCAGACAAAAATGGTTTCCATCAAAATCCTAGTCTCGGTGTCGGAGATATCGTCGTCATAAATTCACCTTCTCGACCTCCGTTGATGTGGCAGCTTGGTCGAATCATCGAGGTCCACCCTGGTGCTGACCAAGTGGTCCGTGTAGCCACTGTCAAGACTGCAGAAGG
>NC_042493.1:26977621-26978460 GCF_005508785.2 Acyrthosiphon pisum
TCGAATACTGATATCTGTCATATTAAAATTTATAGCCAACTAGGTATACAATAATAAATATGAAAATCAACAAGTCTTTACAAATTAAATAATTACCCCTATGGGCTGAAAGTAGAGAACAATGACTGGGTTCTGGCAATCTGGCCTCTGGGTTGAGATAATTATAATTTCATATTATATTAGTTATTACTTATTATAACTTATAAGTGTATACAGTTCAGTTAATTTTGAGGATTTCATGTTTCGTGTTAAAAGCCGGGTAAAATTTTTTGCGGGTTTCGGGTTTCGTGTTAAAAACCGGGTAAAATTGTTTGCGGGTTTCGGGTTTCGTGTTAAAAACCGGGTAAAATTTTTTGCGGGTTTCGGGTTCCGTGTTAAAAACCGGGTAAATTTTTTTGCGGGTTTCGGGTTTCGTGTTAAAAACCGGGTACAATTTTTTGCGGGTTTCGGGTTTCGTGTTAAAACCGATAAAATTTTTTTGCGTGTAACCCGGGTTTTACAACCCGGGTTGAAACCCGTTTTGACTCCCTGGTGTAAAGTCAATATTTCATAAAGATAAGAACAGTCGTCGCCCGTCGGGTGTCTGTCGCTAATCGCTTACAAATATTTATTTATAGATTATACCGGCCTATGGACAATGTTATATAGTAATATATGCATTAATACCTACTAGCACGGCCGAAGCTATAGAAAAATAATAAAATAAAGATGACAATTTAAAATTAGTAAAATGTAATTTAAGACTTTTAGATCGAATATCATAGACGACATAGACCATTAAAATAATAAATAATAATAAAATAATTTTTAAATTTTCTTAACTTTTCGGGGGGGGGGGG
>NC_042493.1:26978510-26984439 GCF_005508785.2 Acyrthosiphon pisum
TGTACATTTTACGTGTATTATTATCTGCTCTCAACTCGAATAAAGTATCTGTATTATGCAATACACGTTTTATAGCCGCTTCAATTTCATTCAACTCGTAAGAGCCGGTAGGTATTACATTTGCTATCGCTATTCATATTGTTATCATTACTGTATGTAAAGCATATTTTATTACACCTTTCGTTTACATTAGGAATAGAATTATTCGTTTGAAACCTAACAGACAGATTTTTGCATTTTTACTGACTTCTATCGGTGGAAAAAAATCGCATGACATTTCGCTAGAGTTGCCGGTTAACGTTACAGTATACATGATAAAAATTTTAAGCATAGATGACCACAGTTTGTTGTATTATATTTCTGATGTCTCTCGTAATTATATTCGATATTGCAACCGTGGAAATATTTCTGTAATTCTAGCGGTGGTGATAAGTTACCAAAACTGTCGTAATATTTAACTATTTTTCCGATTTT
The DNA here is from genome assembly GCF_005508785.2 of Acyrthosiphon pisum. Taxonomy (NCBI): domain Eukaryota; kingdom Metazoa; phylum Arthropoda; class Insecta; order Hemiptera; family Aphididae; genus Acyrthosiphon; species Acyrthosiphon pisum. The sequence goes on from NC_042493.1 coordinate 26,978,985, forward strand.
CTTATACGCCACCCAATGAGTACTTGTTCCGTTTTCGATGTCTAAATTAACTACAGCTGACTCTTGATGTTTTGCTCGTCGAGGCAACTTGTCTCTAGCAAATACACCGATGAAATGAGGTATTTTCAACATGTATGCGTACTTTATAATCTCATAATCGTACAACGCTCTATCGGGTAACGTAGAAATTAGTTTTTTGACCTGGATTTCTTAACCGAACCACCCTTGTGTGGTGCTAGGTATAATCCTTCACCTTTTACAATTTTATAAGAACTGCCCTTATGGGGAGTAAGATATAAACCTTTGCCTAAATGAATAGGTGTGTTTTTTCCAGAATTTAATTCATTCACGACTTTTACTATATTACCGACACCGCCGGTAAGCGCGCCTAATGCTGATAAACCAGCAAAAATAGGAATTAAAGGTAGAATACCGCCCTTTTTCGGTATTGGTATAACTCTTGGTGTTTTTGTTTTCTTATTTTTAGATTTTTTAGATTTTTTTGCAGCTGACAAACATGTTCTTACTAATTTAGTTATATTTTTCTCATTCACTTTATTCTTGATTGCTTTTTTAGCTGCCGAAACCATTTGTTTAAATCCGCAACCAGCACCCAGCTTACGCTTTGCCTTCATAGCTGTAGTAACTAACCAAGACGCGGCTTTTTCCTTAATACCGGTGTTTTTAGATTTGAAAACCTCCCAAGCCTGATTTTCTAATATTTCGTCCGCTCTATGTCTATCAGCGAGTGAATTACTTTCGTCGTATGCTATATCATGAGCTCTAGCCAACTCGTCAAGTCTGTTTATTCCACGTTCTCCGCAAGCTAATCTTTCTTTTAATTTGGTTCCAGGACCGGCAAATCTAGAAACAAATATAATTTATTAGTAGATTTATTATTAATAATATAATGTAGTGACTTACCTATAACCGGGTAAATGTAATTCCACGGGTAAATGATTTATAACAGAGTTAATAAGACTGGAGCCTTTATTGTTGTTTCGCTTACGAACGTGAGACATCGTGTGACGCTATCGCTAACATAGCACCTGCATTTATAGTGAAAAATTTTAAAAAAATGCGCTTTATCGAACAAGAATAAAAACTCCGAATTTATAATATTGATTCTCCCGAGACAATTCAACAGAGACATGGAGAGCTTTTCCCAAATACGATAAGGTCGTTGGTACTTGGCAGCTTGGGGTGTGGTAAAACCAATCTAATGTATTTTCTACTAGTCGATGAAAATGGGTTAAGATTTGAAAACGTTTACATATACTCCAAGACGCTGGAACAACCTAAATATAAATTATTAAAACGTATTATTGATGGAATAGACGGTTATGAACATTTTTACTTTTTTCGAGAATGATAAAGTAATTCCACCAGAGAAAGTTTTACCAAATTCAATTTTTATCTTGGACGATGTTATTGGTGAACACCAAAACGTTATAAGAGATTATTTTTCTCGAGGTCGTCACAATAAAATAGATATATTTTATCTGGCTCAGAGTTACTCAAAAGTTCCTAAACAGCTGATACGTGATAATGCAAATTTAATAATATTATTCAAACAGGATGAAACAAATTTAAAACATGTGTACAACGAGCACTTTTCGGCGATATGTCATATACACAATTTAAACAATTTTGTGCGACGTGCTGGAACCGTGAGAGGTTTACATTTGTTGTTATTTGTAAAGATAGTGAGTGTGATAACGGACGTTATCGTTTTGGGTTTGATACTTTTGTAGTTATATAAGACGCTACAAATAATAAATATTATCATTTAAAACGCAGTCATGACGGAGGCAACTACTGTGTTAGATGAGTTAGTTAAAGCTAAGGAAAGTATTAAACGTAAATATATCGCATTAAAAACAGGTTCGGATAATGTTCAACAATTAATGACACAGACATTAAAACCAATTATTGATCTTTTAACTAAAATATCGAATAAACCTCGATTGAACAAAGAAAATACCGACAATAAATCGAAAAACTCGATTTTGGACTACAATCAACAAGAAATTGAAAATTGGTTTCAGTCTACAGACTTAGATAAAATCTATGGTCCGAAAAAACTTCCAAACGGACATATTATCTTGGGTAAAAAAAAAGTAAAATTCTTAGAAAATACTTTACTTATCGACAGTAATGTTTATACCTTAACCTCGGGTCTTATAGGTACAGTTATTATTTTTGAAAAATCCACTTATTTTTACTGATAGCGATTTAGATGAGTATAAATCTATATTAACTCAAACATCGGTACATTTATCCGCAGATGGAAATAAAATAAAAAACGGTGGTACTAAATATTCAACAATTATTAGTAAATTATTCCCCTCGGGTGGCGAGCTGTCTATAAAATTACAGAAAAATAACTTAGTGTATTGGGACAATCCAAACGAGTTGGTTGATCGATTACGTCTGGTTCTTGCGTCAAAAGCAGCTGGCAATACAAGCGTTTCAAACGAAATAATATCGATTTTTGACGAATTACACGAGGCCGGACTAATAAAGCGAATTCCCGATGTCTAAACGGGAAATTGCTAACGAACTTCACAAACCAGCAAGGAAAAATTTCACTAGGCGTCGAGTAAACGTCTATGGAAAAAATGATTTATGGCAAGCCGACTTGGTTGAAATGATACCATATTCAAAAGTAAATGGTGGTTACAAATACATCCTGGTTGTGATTGATTGTTTTACAAAATTTTCTTGGGCGAAACCGTTAAAGTCTAAGACAGGTAAAGAAGTTACTAGTGCAATGGCTACAATATTACTTGATCGTTCACCAAAACTTTTACAACTCAATAACAGAAAAGAATTTTATAACACCACTTTCGACGCTTTGATGACCAAGTATGGCATACATAAATATTCAACTTTCAGTATTCTAAAAGCGAGTATAGCGGAAAGGCTTAATCGTACTTTGAAAGGAAGAATGTATAAGGAGTTCACTGCACGTGGGTCACACGAATGGGTTTCAATTTTACCAAAGTTGATCCATGAATAGGTACAATAATTCACGACATAGGACTATAGGAATGACACCGATACAAGCAGATTCTAACCCCGCTTCGGTGGTAATAAAACATCGTGAAATTAATACTGTAAAAATCAAATTCAAAGTTGGCGATAACGTTCGTATCAGTACACAAAAGGGCGTGTTCACAAAAGGTTATTTACCAAACTGGTCTACAGAAATATTCGAGATTATCAAAATAAATAAAACATTACCCGTTACTTATCAACTACAAGATTATATGGGCAAACCTATTGCAGGTTGTTTTTACTCTGAAGAAATAAACAAGACCAATTTCCCAAACGAATATTTAATTGAAAAAATTATACGTAAAAAACAGAAACAAATGTATGTGGTTGGGATTTGATAATACGCATAATAGTTGGATAAATACAATATGTGATGTAAAAAAATAGTGTCAGTCGTTTTATAACTATGAACGTGTTCGGTAGGTAGTTCTCAGGCTAGTGAAACTAAAAGAATTACCTATATCAGATATTCAATCAAGTAACAAAACGATTCTAAACGATGTGAAACTTCAACAAAAAGAAATTGATACTCTGAAAAGTAATATTGTTAATCTACGTGATAAGATACAATTGCTTGAAAACAATATACAATCAAGTAATAAGTCCTTATTAAATTGTGAAAATCGTATGTCGCAGCTATTTAATGACTGTGCTGACAATAGTACAGCGATCGGTATCCGGGGGCAAGATGTGAGCCAATTAAAAGCTGAAATAAATCGTATAACCGGAATATTTGATGAAAATTCATTGCCGAATCATGGGACATATATTTCAGAATTAAATTCACGTTTGATAATCCTGGAAGGCAAAAATATTACGAAAACTTGATTTTGTTCAGAATAAAATAGTTGTTTAGAGTCATGCGGTATTGAAAAATAATTTCAGTCGAGCTGTATACACCATCGTGTTTGGTAGTCCTATGTCAGTGTTATAAAATATTATATATATTTATATACATTTAATATACCTGAAATTATGTCGTCGGCCATCGCAGACATGCAGTGCGTACTTTGCGTACTTGGAGCAAACAATAAATATTTTTATTAAAGAATTATCTATAGTGGACACTGAAACATGGGCGAACCAACACTGGATTTTTAAAAATTCTAAATCTAAGCAGGACAACAAGAGTCGAAAAACTAATAAGTGGTTGGAACATAACTATCATAAACTTACTATAGAATATGGTGATGTTGAGTATGAAGAACTAAGTAGAATATTGAACTCTTTAAAGTTCTCATGCATTTACGTCAAAGGTGAGCAAAAAAAACAGCTGCTTACAGAATTTATACCTCATGTCGCACTCATCAACATCGAAGATCTTGGATGTCCACGTTTGGACCAAATATGTGATGATGAAACTCTACCCTGCTGTATTTTTCATATGGAATTTAATCCAAAACAATGTACATTCTATAAAGTATTTGCTATAAGGAAATGGTTTATAAATAATTCTTACAAATATGATTGTATACATTTTATTTAATAAACATTATTATATTTTAACATTGTTTTTTAATTTATATGTTAACATATTTATGATAGCATTTACAAGGTTTTTTAATTATACTAATATTGTCATCCATCTACCTGAAACAGAAAAACATGATTATAAACATGAAAAACTAAAAGTTTACACCCTAATCTAACTTAAAACTAATAAAACATACATATTATTTACAATAATTTCAATTGAATGTGTTGCATTTACAAAAGTATATACATTAATCTATCTCAAGTATAATTATATAACATGATAATATTTACAATATATAACAAACTATATAACGTTTAATATTTACAATAAAACTAATTAACAAAAAAAAAAAAAAATATACAATATATAAAATCAGGTTATGTAATGTAGAAGGCCTCTCATTAATCCTTTCTCTTCCTCGTTCCAGTTCCCTCCATCTTCCTCAAATTCTGGCCATATATCATCTTCCCTGTAAAATTAAGAGAAAATGTTAGTAAAATAATTTAAATATATATGTTTGTAATAACTTACTCTATACTATAATGACCATGGGCTAGTGTATTTATTTTATCTTCTAGCACCACCCTCTTATCATCGTAGCTGTTGTATGTCAATTTCTTAGTTTTTAGCGTTACAAGTTGGTGGTTAAACGACCTAATTGAAACATTATCTCTGTATAACTCTAGTCCTTCTTCCCCAAACAAACACTTCCTAACCTAACCTAACCTAACCTAACCCTTCGCTTTAATTTTCTCTCCTCCTCCTCCTATTCTGTCTTCTGGTCTAGCATATACATTAAACGCATATGACTTGGCCCGCAACGCACAGAACTCAGTAATAATACTAGCATCCACCTCGTCGGAAAAGAGTCCTGGCTCCTTCTTTCTGGTTGCCACATAACACGGATGGTCACTGGGC
>NC_042493.1:26984720-26994354 GCF_005508785.2 Acyrthosiphon pisum
TAGGGCCCATAGTGTTTCTTCAATTACATTGTAATGATAGTCATACATCATTGTTTTTGATATGTCCAGTACTGCAAATCTGAAAAATAATAAAATGTGTTAATAAATGTATGATAAAAGTGGTAAAAAGTATATTTACCAATATATTTAGGTTTATCGAATCTAATAATTTTATTCTCCAAAGCGACAGCGTTTAGGTTTTCATTATAATTGGTACAGTGTTTGAACGTACACTTGTTTATAAGTTTTTGCAACCTCCTCTCACATGAAACCAACTCTATCTTCATATCCTTCCTCTTCGATTGCATAGTCTTCCCTAGAAAATAAAAAAAACTGTTAGTAAAATAGTTAAATTCAATAAATAAAGTAACATACCAAATATAGCGTTATTCATTAATTTGAAAAAGTCTTTCTCAAAGTCATTCATTGCCTTCTTCCTCATTTCAGTGTTTAAGTTAATGTAATCTGCCAACCATGCAGACTGACTGAACTCTAAAACTCTATGCACCTATAAAATAAGAAAAAATGTATAAATCTGATTAAAAGCTTTTAAAATTAAAATATTTACTTTATCAACTATCAACCCATTTTCAATTGCCTGCTGGAGGTTCCTATAATGTATAATATAATTCCTCTTCTGTTGAAACGTTGCCATCAATTTTTTTACCTTCGAGCCTGGTGGTATACCATTTTGCGCTAGGAAAGGCAGGTCGTTATGATGATCGTGCAAGTGTTGTGGGTATGATACATCGACTTCGTATACTCGACCCTTATCTGACGTTGGTGACATCTCACTCAATCCGTTCAAGTTGGATTCAGCCCAGTTGAAGTCCCCGTATGGCATGTACTCACTCATAGCCCAACCATAGAGATTATTACCTGAAAAGTTTAAAGTTTAAATATGAGAAAATTTAAAAAAAAATAAAAAAAATAAATTTACTTACAGTCCTGATATATCAACCACGATTTATCCTTAGTCTTGTCATAGTCTGGGGTCTTTATATTATTCGCCTTCGCGTACCTCATGCTTGCCTGTACCAATCCCCCACGAATACCTATACAAATATATAAGATTATTATATATATATTTTAAATAATATTTAATACTAACCATTTTCAAACATTAACAACATGTCATAATCAGTCAGCAGCTGCAACTTTTGTCCTGTAAATTTCAACATTGCGTCAAAGCTCAGCCCGGGTGCGGTGAAGTAGTGTGTTGCATCCAAATTGTATGTCTTCATACAGACATCACGACAATTTTCAAAGACGTCCGCCAACAATAAAACGTCGATTTTTAAATATAAATCAGAATATTCGCCTAGCGTCCTGCAACCAAAGTGGTCCCAGACCTCCTTTGCATGCTCAAAGTCACTCTCCTTTATCCCGGTCTCCGTCAACGTACTATAAAACTCTCTTTTCCTCGGTATTCGTCTCTCCTCCAGCCGCCCCCAACTATCCGTGTACTCGTACGGGTACACCCCCTTTCGAGTCACGAGCGGCACATTTCCGGCGACAAAATGTTTAGCTGTCTCACGGAAGTTCTCATGTTCGGGTGTAACCAAATTTTCAGCCAGGGACGACAATCTCGACGCCATAAAGCTGAACGTGTCGATAAACCGAACACTGAAGGTACTACTTATATATTTCGAGAAAGATATAAATTTCTCTTCACTGTTCGGTATAATGTTGATAGCCTGGGTGTCATAACCAAGTTCAGATATTATGAAGTGCGAGTCGTAGTTTGAGAGATTATGAAAAAAAACGGGGACAAATTTAGGCTGTTGTAATTCAAAGTTACACCTCGAGCACAATGTCTGCCTAAATTTGCCTGTCAAATGATCATGATCCCTAACCTTATCGCCCCCGGCTAATATGCAATTGCATAAGTTACACAGACTACACTCTTGGTGTGTTTTTTCTTCGCCCTCGGTCATGATTAATGGAATATTCGTCTTCATTAGACCTTCGATTTTCCGGGCCACCTCAACTATCGTCTCCACAAAATGTTTCGCCACGTCCTTCCTGTTTTCACTGTCTCTGTAGATTACCGGCCCCGCCGGTATCTCGTGTTGAAACAATAACTCTGCCGGCACGTCCTCGCTCGCCTTCACTAAAACCCCGTAACTCATCGCTTCATGGTTCTGAATAACCGTTGTACTCCCATCTCTCTTCTCCTCCGTTTTCACCAAGATCGCCTCAAAATCAGCGTAAATTACAAGGGGGTGTCTTTGAGTGTTTCTCCACGCTTTGAATTCAGCACACTCCCCCTCCTTCGGCATCTCAGGTAAGATAGGTTTATGTCCCCCACAAATCTTAATGTGTTCCTTCAACGCTGACTGCCCACTTAATTTGTATTTGCGAATCACACTTTTATACACAATGCACATCTTGTAAAATCAATACATTCATCTTTCTGCTTAGAATCGTTAATCTATCAATAGGAAATAATTATTCAAGCGATATATATGTATATATAAATAAATAATAAAATACAATTACAGAATATAATCATATATAAAAAAGGTAGCGATTATCACATATTGTCACAAAATATTAAGTTTATTATAGTTAGTAAGTATATAATAAAAAATTTGCTTGTGCCACAAACAAACTGTCTCTTAAGCAGGCAATTGATAGTTAAATGTTTTCATCCTGTAAAAATGTTAATAGAAAAAATAACTTTTTTTTTTTTTTTATTTATAAAAGTTTATTTACAATCTATATTTAATATAATACAATAAGTAAATTTGAGTAATAGAATTTTTGACATGAGTTCACATGATAAGAGAAAAAATATCCATTGATATTACTCTTCAGTTAGTGTAGAAAAAATAACTACAAACTATTTTATATCTTCACTTGTCAAATATTATCAAAATTCATATCTTACAGGAAATAGACCAATCTGTCCTTGAACATATCTATCATTTTGACGGCCTGCCTTCCTGAGGAACATTATTATATTCCCATCAACATTTAAGGTTTGTACCTACTTGTTGATGAATAATTTGAGTTTTTATAAACATTTCTTGTTATATCATAAATTAAACTATATTCTATGATTTACCTAGATATTTTATTAGTTATAACTAATAATTATTAATATTACATTATATATTTATTAAATACTAAATTTAAAATAAAGTACTGTATAATATTGTTGTGCTTGATGTATCTAGTTCTACGAAACGTTGATTTTCAATCACTGTCGACTTCACTAGGTATAATAAGCAAAATATACCGATGAAAGCAATGATTAAACACAAATGATAGATATTGATTATGTAGAAGAAAATATTATACACCTTTATAATATAATGAAACCTATATAATATTAGAGTTATAGAAAAATAATATTAATGGGAAAACCGCACGTATAAAATTCCATATACCTATTAGGGTGTTTTGATATGTGTGTCAACAAAGTGGAGAGAAGCGATTTCAAATAATTGGTCTTGTATTCACACTCAAAAACGCTCCTAGGTCCAATTTGAGTCAATCGGTATCTTTCAACATATCCAATGAGAAAAGTTCTCAATTGTTCCTCAATCTCAGGAAACTGTTGAACATAATTAATGATAGCCCTAAAACCAACATTAATATCATATTTAAGACAATCTGGAATCCAGATTCTGGACAACCTCTGTGTGCAGGTAAATGTGGTAGAGCTAATACCTAAAATTGTGAAATTAAATATAAAAAAACTTCTATAATGCTTATACAACCATTCTCAAAACTCTGACTGGCTACTTTGAAAGTTAATACACACTGTTCAATTTCCGTTTACTATAGCCTTTGAAATGAAATTCATATACATTCGAAGATTGTATTGAAAATGCCATTTAAAGTCTACTATTTTTACTTATATATGCTTACCTGGCAAAAATGAAACCATCAATTCTTCAATTTACTTCCAGGCATTACAGTTTGAACTGAATTCATAAATGACATTTCAAAATCAGTTATAATACATAGTTGTTCTTAATGTAATGGTAGCAAATTACGTACAACATTCAAAAGTGCTTGGTAGCTGTCTTGATTCATAAAAATGAGGAATGCATATGCTACGTAACTTAAGATGCAACACCCCATATTTGAGTGTGCCCTTTTTCCAGATACTTCAGTATGATCGTTACCTTTTTGGACATACCTACTCAAAATATGTAGTAGTGCGTTTGAGAGCACTGAATTTCGGTTCTGATAATAGAACTCATCTGAATATATAATTACAGTTTTTAATGACTTGTATATTGAACTTCGGTTCTGTACGTCGAGTACAAACAATATATGGTATGTACACCAAGCACCGTGGTAGGGTAACATACCGGCCATAGGTTATAGATATACATAGTCAAAAAAAAGGGAAAAAAGGATGTTGTGTACAATCAGTACTGCCTGCGTGTACTTTCAGATACGTTCCCATGATATGATATGTAAATTGCCATTAAAGGTGGTCGAAATGGAACAAGAACACTTCAAATCTTTGTCAACTTTTCTCTTCCGACCACGGGTAAAACGTAATGTTGAGATAAAATGGTTAAGATATGACAAGCAATTTGGTATTGTTCAATTTAAATACTCATTGGATGAGGACACTCCATTTCGTTTATTGGATTTAAGGAAAGATGCGATTAAAACTAGGATTTAGGGCCGAGTTAATTCCTAATGGAGCATTACATTTAAACTCACCAAATACCTATAATTGTCCTTTGGCTATTCAGATCAAGAAAAAAAAACATCTAATCAGCCTTCCTCTAATAATAGATCCAATTTATCATCCATTTAAGACATCATTTAAAACTAAAACAATAACTGAAGTAACTCCAGCCTCGGAGACTGAATCTAAATAATTTTTGTTGTATTATTTTGTAAAATGTATTATTTATAATTTGTATCCAACACTATGATTAATTATTATTTATTGTCTTTTCACGCTGTGTGGTGTATTTCAATTTAATACAGTCCACTTTTTAGTATTGAAAACTCGCCGAAGTTGTTAATTATTTATTAATATTAATAACCTATATCTGTAGACTGTAGTTGAGTAACTATTACAGTACACGACACAACAACTACATAATCCAGTAATAGCATTAGTCCTTTATTCATATTATATCATATCATTTAAATACAAGTATGTAGCAGGATATTAATAATTCAAATTTAGTACATATAATTAAATATTTTGTAAGCCGCCGGATAACTTTGTACATTGGTACGAACACCGCTAACCAGTGGTTCAATATATTAAATGTAATTTTCTTAATGAATCAACAGTCATTACCAGACATTTAAAACAGATATTATTTAACCAAATTAGGTGCTAAATAACTAAATAATTTAATACCTAATTGATGGTTATCTTCTGTGCCAAGTTATCTGACGACAACTGTACAATGCCTTAGTTATTAGCATTTTATATATACACATCCCCCAACATATTACTCGGTAGGTTATAAGTAGGTTAATATAATTAAATAAATACCTACAATAGAGTATGGTAGTGTGACGTCATCATAATGTTATCACGCCGTGATAAGATTTTTTGGTTCCAAACGAACACATTCCGTATGGGTTTTTCAAAGTGAAATACAGTTTTGAATTTACTACTTAGTATTTATACTTCATTGTAAGATAATAGTAATAGTGTTTACTTAATACTTATCATAGCAGCGTCAATTTGGATCAAATTGCATTGTGTTTAAGCATTTTTTAAAGAAGAAGTAAAGTTAGTCAAAGGGGGTGAAAATGCATATGAAAGTGGCATGTGAAGGAATGTATTTTTGTAGACAATAATTTAAAAGGTGTATTTCAAGCTAGTATGAGGTATCAGACATACTTTATACAAATAAACCAATAAATAATCATTTATGTAATATTTGTGTTTAGTATTTTAGGTAGTAAGACGTACAGGACAATATTTAAGTATTCACAATAATGTGGTTAGCATTAATCATATTGACGTATACTATTACATATTAATACTTACCTAAAAGTCATGATGTTAACAATTCTTTATAATTAACTTAGATATATTTCTCTGGCAATGGTGACATTATACGTGTTAAATGTGAAGAAGTCACAAGATGTCCAAGAAGCCTTGTGCGATGCCATCATATGACATTATTAATTTTTGCAATTAAAAATATTTCAGTAACTTGTGCAAGTTATAATTATAAAATAATTTATTATTAAACAACACGAAAGAATGTAATAGTGAAATCATTTCAAATATAGGTTGTAGTTGGTCAAATAGTTCCTCCACCTCTTATGACAACAAAACCAATTGATGCACTTTACACTGTACCTGAAAATATACAAATTACTGTGCTATAGCTACTTTTGATAGCAATAACATTGAATGATATATTTTCTACACTTAGTCAACAGAGTCATAGTATTATTGGTTTAACATGGGTACTTTCTCCTGAACCATTGAAATAGAAGATATTAGATCTTCAGAATTTGAGAATGCTATAGATAGAGAACGGTATTTACTAAGTAAAGTTAGGATGTCAGAAGAAGAAATTAAAAGTTTAGCTTGACAAACCATTGGACAGCATTTAAATTAAATTTGAAGAAGGTAAAGAATTACAGTTAGTAATTTTAGACTAATATTAAATGCAATTGAACGTACTAGATACCCACCATCTCTTTTATATTATATTAAATACAATATAACATGTTGTATAATATAGAGCAGGGGTGGCCAGCCTGTGGCACGTTTTATGTTATTGAATGGCACGCTAACGTCAGATAAAATAGCATATAATTTTTAAATATTTCTAAAATAAAGTAATGGTTTCCAATTTTAAATAAATCATAAAAGTCGTAAAAATTAAATTATTCAACAATTGTGTCAAAATAACATTAATAAGGTTAAATAATGATATAACATATTAATAAATTAGATTATTATTATCGAAGTGGAATTTCCTGATCATTGTTCCGATACGACAAGTGTGTCAGTCGTGTAATCGTTTGCGTCGTAGTGTGTATGATCGTGAAAATGGCATCTAATAAACCAGGTAGGTACTTCAGGTTTAGACGTAAAACAAAGTTATAAAGATGTCATTTCTTCGGGTTATTTTAATAGGTACAGAAAATGTTCCAAACTACATAATCTAGCGTTGAAATTGGTTTGTAGATTTGGCTCCACATACATATGTGGAAAAAAGGTTTTCTTGATTTTAACAAATACCTACCTACTCATTAAAAAAAAATAATGCTAATATCTTCAACTAAACTTTAGCCGAATTACGAAAAGATGATATCTATCAAACAGATTCAAAATTTTCATTGAAGAAAAATTACTGCAATTAAATTGTCATATAAATAGTATAAAATATCTAAAATGTATATTTATGTATAGAAATAAATATATTATATTGGGTATTGTAAAGTAAGTAATACATATTATTTTTTGTGGCACATTGTCACTTTTATGTTTTGTATGTAGAGATCACAGTGACCTTTTCAAACTTTATCATAAAATATATTATATAACTAGTAGTATAATATAAAGTAAAATAACTTTTTATTACTGGAAATCCCCTATGTAGACATTTTCATACGTTTATGCTATTATTTGTGTGAAAAAAATGTAGTCTGTTGACAGTCCCTGAAGTGTCTTTAATGATATAAAAATTTGAAATGGACACTTAAATCCAACAAAGGCGGTGACAAATTACCTTTCAAGGGATATACATATACAGTTAAGTACAACGGTATAAATCATATTACATGGAAATGTTCAACAAAAAATACCACAAATTGTCCTGCAATAGGTACTAAAGATTAGTATCTTGAAAACTAACCCTTCTGTAACAATAGAACATAATCATCCTGCGAGCAAATCTGAAGTAAATGCCATGATAGCTGTATCAAAAATGAAATTAGCTGCAATGACATGTTGTGCAAATTCAGTCGAGATTTATGCTCACGGTGTTTCTGGGTTAGACGAATGTTCCAAGTCAAAGATGCCGCTAAATTCTCTTCGATTGTGTGCAGTTTACCAGATTTTGCGATTCGTAAACTTATCAGGTACGAAGCGTGCATAGCTTTTTCATTGACCTTGGTAAACTGTTCCTATGTACTCACGGTTCCTATGCAATTACGATTCCATTGAATCACGATTCCTATGTAAACAGAATCCCATGTATTTTTAATGAAAATGTAGAGATAGCTACCGGTGCGGTTGTATAAAAATTATTGCACCTGCAGCCACAACATTGTCACGACCAATGCCGTCTTTGGCAAAACGGTAAAGAAAGTATTTCCACTGATAAAAACCATGCGTCTGGGACCAAAATACGGCAACTTTAATCACTATTTGGGAATCAAATTAAAAGAAATACCAAGTTATACTTTTATTTATTGATTATTACAAGGTTAATGAGAAAAATCGTAGCCCTCCAACATTTTCAATGGATTTTTCAGCCTATGCAATCAACATTAATTAATTAACATTTAAAAACATTTGTTCGTCAATTTTGAATACCTGTAACAGTTTCTTCATCTGATTCAGTGTCTGATAAATTGGCAGGCATCATATATTCATCAAACTCTTCCAAAGATCTTCCTTTTAGATCATGTAGTTTTCATAATTCCATGGCCAATAAAATTTTGCTCGCTCAACTTATTTTTAATGTTTCGTCTGGTAAACAATAATATTCTTTGTGGATTGGCAAATCGTGACCCATAAATTTTGCAAGTTGTTGCCTATCGTTTGTACTTAAATTTTATAGCTGCGACATTGTTGTTGTATGTTTCCTGAGCTTTGTTGATGTTAACTTAGGTGACAATGAATCACATTCATTGGCTGCCTTCCTTAGGCAGTATGTACCGCGATAAAAATCCACATAAGTATATGGAATTGTATAAAGGTACTCATTTTGTTCAAATATATTTACAGATTTTCTAATTTTTAAAATAAGATTTATTGAATTTTTTCATAATTAGTGCAAAACTGGAACAGCTCTACCTTTTTTGCCTCTTATTTCGAATCTATGGAGACGGTTGGCCAGTTTTGTAAGAGATTTTTGTATTTCTTCTTGAATTTTATCTGTGTTTCTTGTTAATTAGTCTTGAATCATATTTCGATTAGCTTCACCAGATCTGCGACGATTTAGGAGAATTATTTGTGTAAACAAATTATGGCACAATGTTTTATAAGTATCCTGATTAACTTCTCCCTTTTCTATAGAAGTTCTTACACCATAAAGTTGATTTGATAAATAGTTGTGTAAAAGTGTTGTCTTTAGCATCTGGTAAAGTAAATGATTTTTTGAAATTTCTTTGCAAGCATTGGAAGAAATAGAGAATTTCCAATCTTTTTGGAAAACTGGTTTAAATTTTTAAAATTTTGAAATTCTTGTTCAGGAACTCCTTTGATAATGAATTTACTTTCTAAAATATTTGATCATTGAAGTAAGAAATGGCCTATTTTTAGAGCATGGATATATATAAGTATTTTTTCCTCTTGGTAACCACTTAATTGTTTAGCTGCTTCTGCAATAGTAGCATACTATTTTACAGTGGCGTACTTAGACCTGAACTTTGGGGGGGGTTTTAATTTTTTATTTAACATATTAGATGACGTGACACCTGAAAATAACAAAACATATCGTAC
>NC_042493.1:26995543-27000109 GCF_005508785.2 Acyrthosiphon pisum
CAGGAAGATTAAAAATACCCCCCCCCGTTAGTACGCCACTGCTATTTTAATATCAAACAGTATTAAAAATGTTTTATGTTTGGATCGAAGCTACGTATTATTCTAAGAAAGTTTAAAAGCTGTCACTTTCTTTGTGATATAAGTTATTATGTCTCTCACTGTGGTTTTGTAAAAGATGTGTAGTGTGTACTGAATGAACAAATTAAGTCGTCGGTTTGAGCTATAAAAGTTATATAATCACATTTCATTCTTGAATAAATGTCACTATGCAGTTGTTTATGGCTAGTTAGTGTCTAATAATGAGGCACATTTCATTCAGTTGTTTCTCCGTTGTTGGAACCAACTGTTCCATCACTATTCTGGAACTTGCATTTGTTTTTCAATATTTCAATTTGCTACAAACATTTGTAAGGATATAAAGCTTTTTTAAGACTCTATAAACCACCCACAGACTTAAGGGGAACACTTAAGTTGTGAACTACAAGCCGCACCGCGTGTTGGCCCTAAGACCAAGTCGGTGGAACTTGTAGGCTTTTGATATATGCGTCAAAGAATGAACTTTGAAGATTTATTTAAGATAACAGGGAAAGAAGGGTAACGCTATACAGTTCATTGAGATTATACGATATACGTATAAAGTTAAGACATCGTAATATATATTAGTTCATTGGTAATAATAATTTGAATAACGAATAGGTATATAATAACATTAAAGTGGTATAAAAAAGTTTTATTCCCATTACTTGACATCACAATCTGGAATACATTTTACTTATATAAAAACATTTTTAAATGTTATGATATGCGTTTCAAAGAATTTAGAGATTTAATTATAAAAATTTTTTTGCAAATTTCACCTACTGTAACTGCAACTGATTTATTCCATCTAAAATATAAAAAAAATCGCAAACAACCAAATGAAGCACCAGACGATAAACATTATCAAGAACCTATCCCAGTACCTGAAAACTTCAAAAGAAGCAAATATTTTAAAAATTGCAAGCAATGTACTAAAAATAAAACAAGAAAACAAACACAATTGCAGTGCAAAGAATGTACAGTACCACTCTGCGCAGGTAAATGTTTCGAAAGTTGGCATAAGGAGTAAAGAAAAAATAATAGAATAATAATTAAATAAAAAACAATTTAGTTTACGTATTAATATTGATAAATAAAGTATTATAGGTAAGGAAACCTATTTTTTTTTTTACTTTTGTTATAAGTTTTTGTATAATTATATATTTAATACATTTATTATTATTAATATTTTTGTATTAGCTGTAATAAATGTTACAATATCTTATAGTAGTATAGGTAAGGAAACCTATTTTTTTTTATCTTTGTTAAAAGTTTGGTATATATTTAATACATTTATTATTATTAATATGTTTTTATTTGCTGTAACAAATCTTATCATCTTTAAAATTATTATTTTTTTATTAATTACTTATTTATTCTTCATTGTTTGTAGAAAATATGTGCTAAGAATAAAAAAAAATTGTATTACTGCTATAACATTTTTGTCATACGTACATCACAATTTGATGTAATGGGACAGTACTGCTATAGCAGTACTAAAAAACCTACTGCTATAGCAGTACTAAAACATTGATTTATTTAGGCATGCTTTATCTTATTTTTGACAATCCTCACTGTCCGTCAATGTGTTAAGATCATCAGTATCCAAAAATCTAAGCATTAAACCACTTTACACAAACCTACTCCCATTAAGTAATGTTAAGTACAAGGATTTAAAAAAGTTATGCTCAAAAAAAATTATTCCTGAATTTTATCACTATGAGTATTTAGATTTTCCTCAGGAACTTAGAGTTAGAGATGAACTTGAAATAGAAACAGATGATGATGATTGATGAGTAATTAAATAATTATTTAATTATGTATTTTGTATGTATTTTTCAATGCACTCATTAAATTTATTTATCATCTTTATTTTATACATAATATTGTGATAAATCAATAAAAATATTTTAGTTATGTTTTACAAGTAATTTTTATTTTTCATTTTTATTTGGTGTTATAAATTATATTATAACAAGTTGTTAGTTTATTTTTTTTGTTGATTTATTATTACATAACATTATTTATGTACCTATTTCATTATGCTATTAATTATAATTATTATGATTATTTGTTACTTTTTATTATAATAATTTGTATTATTTTTTCTCTTAACCTTTTTTTGGTAATGATTCATAAATTATAAAATTACCTTAAGGTTTTTTTACAATTACTGTTGATTAGGTATAAGGAAATAAGAAAAATTATCATAATATTATAATATTATCTTAGGATTAATTAATAAAAAGGTAATTTTATTTGTATATATTATTATCAAGCATTATTTATTAAGAAAATAATAATATTTGATCAGAACAGAAAACTCAAAATGTTTAATAGGTACCTATGATTTTTGTTAAGGTTAAAAAGGCGTATAGAAATTATAAATTATATAAGGGCGTTATCCACATTAAAATATATGTTACCGTCAAAGTGTTGAATATAGGCATTCTATAAATTTCCTAGGCATTCTATATAATTCCTTGAATTATTTGGCAATGTATTAAATTTGAATGTTAATTTATATTATGCCTAGGAAATCTATAGATTTCCCAGGATTTTTATAGAATACCAATACTATGTTAGGTAATGTATTAAATCAAAATATGTTTATGATTATTTATTGGTTATTATTCATTTATTACAGCATACAGATGATGAATGGCATTTCGAACTGCATAAAATATTATTCTTCTTTATGCACAAACATTTTTTGGATTGATACTTAGTCTTGCATGTGCATTTTATAAAACCTTGTCCAGTTTCTGTAGATTGTTGAGTTGCAATTGTGCGTAAAGCAAATGTATTTTCTCTTGGAACTTGGTCAAGTGTTATTAAATTTTTTTGGCATATTGAGAATTGAGACCTTCTATATAAAGATTTTAAAAGCCCTTCCTTAGTCCCTAATCTAAAATACCCATCAATTGTTACCTGCAAAAATATTTTTATGATCTTAAAATAATAAATCATAAACGGTTGAATTACTATATTATAATATGTATTATTTTATGTTTACCTCTATAACAACAGATAAAATATATAAGTTTTATATTGATTGTATACTTTTCCTGCTTGAGGTTAGGTAATCTATAGAATACCTAGGATTAGTAGGATTTCTATATAATACCGGATTCAACACTTTGCCGGTAACATATATATTATAAAAAGGCTTTTCGGAATATGAGTTGATGAAAGGGCGTAATCTACGAGGATCCATTTTTAAGAGATGATTAAAACTACTTTACCATAGTTAAGAATTTCAATGAAAATTGTTTTGAAATTATTGGTTTTTCTAGATAATGAAAAATACCTGGCATTACCAAAATGTTATTTAAACATTTTCATAAATAGTTTTTTGTTGCTTCTGTACATTTTTGTGGATCCTAATTTATGTGGATTACGCCCTTTTTACAAAACACCGTCGATACTATTAATCACCATTTATTAATTTGTTATGTTTGTTCACTCCATGATTTATAATGATTAATGTTATACATATAAATATATTTTTTTTTTGTGTGTCATGGGATAGACAAGACTGTTGGGTCTATATTTGTTTCATTTACCATTTATATGTATTAAATTGAGGACGACATAGTATTGTCAGAGGGGGCCGAGTGTTAAAAATATTTCTTAAGTTGATAATCATATGTAATATGTTTGTTTGTATGATGGGTGGACATATTTTCCCCCACTCCTCTAAGAAATTAATGTAGTATGATATCAATGTATGGTATGGCAGTTGGTTGGAGACCTGTGTCGAAGAGCCATCTCGAACAGGTTGTCCTGAGACCACACCGTATTGTTAAATAAATGTGCTAATGTTAACTAAAA
The DNA here is from genome assembly GCF_005508785.2 of Acyrthosiphon pisum. NCBI lineage: Eukaryota > Metazoa > Arthropoda > Insecta > Hemiptera > Aphididae > Acyrthosiphon > Acyrthosiphon pisum. The sequence goes on from NC_042493.1 coordinate 26,999,456, forward strand.
CTCTGAGTGTTGTTTTTTTAGTAGGTACTTTAGTTTATCCACTGCTAACTATTAAGAAAAGGAGAAGACAATAATAATTTAACACATGGATACTAAATAAGACAGAACAACGGACACTCAAAAGCTTTGAAATGTGGTGTTGGAGAAGAATGCTGAGAGTGAGTTGGATAGAACACCGTACCTACGAAAGCATTCTCAGTGAAATAGATGAAGGAAGAGAGATACTCAATACCATCAGGGCAAGACAATGGAACATGATTGGTCACATATTGAGGCACGAAAATGAGCTAATCTACAGAATAATAGAAGGGAAAATGGAAGGTAAAAGAGGCCAAGGACGTCCAAGAACCTCATTTGTCAAACAAATTATTTCCGATGCTAGACTATCAAACTACACCGAACTGAAGAGGTTATCTGGGAAAATATTATAAAATAATATATTATTGGCCCACCGGGAATTCGGGAGTTTTCCTGATGGACTAGATTGCCGTCTGGACTATGGCTAGTTATTTTAGCCATGGTCATCTCCGATAAAAAAAAAAAATAGAAAATAAATAATGGAGACGGTTATCTAGTGCATGGGGTGATAATTTATATTATTAGTGGTATTTTTGTATAATTGTTATCTCTTTATCTATGTTTATGTGGCAGAAG
>NC_042493.1:27000159-27007796 GCF_005508785.2 Acyrthosiphon pisum
GGACAACCTCTGTGTGCAGGTAAAATGTGGTAGAAGCTAATACCTAAAATTGTGAAATGAAATATAAGAAAACTTCTATAATGCTTATACAAACCATTCTCAAAACTCTGACTGGCTACTTTGAAAGTTAATACACACTGTTCAATTTCCGTTTACTATAGCCTTTGAAATGAAATTCATATACATTCGAAGATTGTATTGAAAATGCCATTTAAAGTCTACTATTTTTACTTATATATGCTTACCTGGCAAAAATGAAACCATCAATTCTTCAATTTACTTCCAGGCATTACAGTTTGAACTGAATTCATAAATGACATTTCAAAATCAGTTATAATACATAGTTGTTCTTAATGTAATGGTAGCAAATTACGTACAACATTCAAAAGTGCTTGGTAGCTGTCTTGATTCATAAAAATGAGGAATGCATATGCTACGTAACTTAAGATGCAACACCCCATATTTGAGTGTGCCCTTTTTCCAGATACTTCAGTATGATCGTTACCTTTTTGGACATACCTACTCAAAATATGTAGTAGTGCATTTGAGAGCACTGAATTTCGGTTCTGATAATAGAACCCATCTGAATATATAATTACAGTTTTTAATGACTTGTATATTGAACTTCGGTTCTGTACATCGAGTACAAACAATATATGGTATGTACACCAAGCACCGTGGTAGGGTAACATACCGGCCATAGGTTATAGATATACATAGTCAAAAAAAAGGGAAAAAAGGATGTTGTGTACAATCAGTACTGCCTGCGTGTACTTTCAGATACGTTCCCATGATATGATATGTAAATTGCCATTAAAGGTGGTCGAAATGGAACAAGAACACTTCAAATCTTTGTCAACTTTTCTCTTCGGACCACGGGTAAAACGTAATGTTAAGATAAAATGGTTAAGATATGACAAGCAATTTGGTATTGTTCAATTTAAATACTCATTGGATGAGGACACTCCATTTCGTTTATTGGATTTAAGGAAAGATGCGATTAAAACTAGGATTTAGGGCCGAGTTAATTCCTAATGGAGCATTACATTTAAACTCACCAAATACCTATAATTGTCCTTTGGCTATTCAGATCAAGAAAAAAAAAACATCTAATCAGCCTTCCTCTATTAATAGATCCAATTTATCATCCATTTAAGACATCATTTAAAACTAAAACAATAACTGAAGTAACTCCAGCCTCGGAGACTGAATCTAAATAATTTTTGTTGTATTATTTTGTAAAATGTATTATTTATAATTTGTATCCAACAACATTAATTATTATTTATTGTCTTTTCACGCTGTGTGGTGTATTTCAATTTAATACAGTCCACTTTTTAGTATTGAAAACTCGCCGAAGTTGTTAATTATTTATTAATATTAATAACCTATATCTGTAGACTGTAGTTGAGTAACTATTACAGTACACGACACAACAACTACATAATCCAGTAATAGCATTAGTCCTTTATTCATATTATATCATATCATTTAAATACAAGTATGTAGCAGGATATTAATAATTCAAATTTAGTACATATAATTAAATATTTTGTAAGCCGCCGGATAACTTTGTACATTGGTACGAACACCGCTAACCAGTGGTTCAATATATTAAATGTAATTTTCTTAATGAATCAACAGTCATTACCAGACATTTAAAACAGATATTATTTAACCAAATTAGGTGCTAAATAACTAAATAATTTAATACCTAATTGATGGTTATCTTCTGTGCCAAGTTATCTGACGACAACTGTACAATGCCTTAGTTATTAGCATTTTATATATACACATCCCACAACATATTACTCGGTAGGTTATAAGTAGGTTAATATAATTAAATAAATACCTACAATAGAGTATGGTAGTGTGACGTCATCATAATGTTATCACGCCGTGATAAGATTTTTTGGTTCCAAACGAACACATTCCGCATTGGTTTTTCAAAGTGAAATACAGTTTTGAATTTACTACTTAGTATTTATACTTCATTGTAAGATAATAGTAATAGTGTTTACTTAATACTTATCATAGCAGCGTCAATTTGGATCAAATTGCATTGTGTTTAAGCATTTTTTAAAGAAGAAGTAAAGTTAGTCAAAGGGGGTGAAAATGCATATGAAAGTGGCATGTGAAGGAATGTATTTTTGTAGACAATAATTTAAAAGGTGTATTTCAAGCTAGTATGAGGTATCAGACATACTTTATACAAATAAACCAATAAATAATCATTTATGTAATATTTGTGTTTAGTATTTTAGGTAGTAAGACGTACAGGACAATATTTAAGTATTCACAATAATGTGGTTAGCATTAATCATAATATTGACGTATACTATTACATATTAATACTTACCTAAAAGTCATGATGTTAACAATTCTTTATAATTAACTTAGATATATTTCTCTGGCAATGGTGACATTATACGTGTTAAATGTGAAGAAGTCACAAGATGTCCAAGAAGCCTTGTGCGATGCCATCATATGACATTATTAATTTTTGCAATTAAAAATATTTCAGTAACTTGTGCAAGTTATAATTATAAAATAATTTATTATTAAACAACACGAAAGAATGTAATAGTGAAATCATTTCAAATATAGGTTGTAGTTGGTCAAATAGTTCCTCCACCTCTTATGACAACAAAACCAATTGATGCACTTTACACTGTACCTGAAAATATACAAATTACTGTGCTATAGCTACTTTTGATAGCAATAACATTGAATGATATATTTTCTACACTTAGTCAACAGAGTCATAGTATTGGTTTAACATGGGTACTTTCTCCTGAACCATTGAAATAGAAGATATTAGATCTTCAGAATTTGAGAATCCTATAGATAGAGAACGGTATTTACTAAGTAAAGTTAGGATGTCAGAAGAAGAAATTAAAAGTTTAGCTTGACAAACCATTGGACAGCATTTAAATTAAATTTGAAGAAGGTAAAGAATTACAGTTAATAATTTTAGACTAATATTAAATGCAATTGAACGTACTAGATACCCACCATCTCTTTTATATTATATTAAATACAATATAACATGTTGTATAATATAGAGCAGGGGTGGCCAGCCTGTGGCACGTTTTATGTTATTGAATGGCACGCTAACGTCAGATAAAATAGCATATAATTTTTAAATATTTCTAAAATAAAGTAATGGTTTCCAATTTTAAATTAATCATAAAAGTCGTAAATATTAAATTATTCAACAATTGTGTCAAAATAACATTAATAAGGTTAAATAATGATATAACATATTAATAAATTAGATTATTATTATCGAAGTGGAATTTCCTGATCATTGTTCCGATACGACAAGTGTGTCAGTCGTGTAATCGTTTACGTCGTAGTGTGTATGATCGTGAAAATGGCATCTAATAAACCAGGTAGGTACTTCAGGTTTAGACGTAAAACAAAGTTATAAAGATGTCATTTCTTCGGGTTATTTTAATAGGTACAGAAAATGTTCCAAACTACATAATCTAGCGTTGAAATTGGTTTGTAGATTTGGCTCCACATACATATGTGGAAAAAAGGTTTTCTTGATTTTAACAAATACCTACTCATTAAAAAAAAATAATGCTAATATCTTCAACTAAACTTTAGCCGAATTACGAAAAGATGATATCTATCAAACAGATTCAAAATTTTCATTGAAGAAAAATTACTGCAATTAAATTGTCATATAAATAGTATAAAATATCTAAAATGTATATTTATGTATAGAAATAAATATATTATATTGGGTATTGTAAAGTAAGTAATACATATTATTTTTTGTGGCACATTGTCACTTTTATGTTTTGTATGTAGAGATCACAGTGACCTTTTCAAACTTTATCATAAAATATATTATATAACTAGTAGTATAATATAAAGTAAAATAACTTTTTATTACTGGAAATCCCCTATGTAGACATTTTCATACGTTTATGCTATTATTTGTGTGAAAAAAATGTAGTCTGTTGACAGTCCCTGAAGTGTCTTTAATGATATAAAAATTTGAAATGGACACTTAAATCCAACAAAGGCGGTGACAAATTACCTTTCAAGGGATATACATATACAGTTAAGTACAACGGTATAAATCATATTACATGGAAATGTTCAACAAAAAATACCACAAATTGTCCTGCAATAGGTACTAAAGATTAGTATCTTGAAAACTAACCCTTCTGTAACAATAGAACATAATCATCCTGCGAGCAAATCTGAAGTAAATGCCATGATAGCTGTATCAAAAATGAAATTAGCTGCAATGACATGTTGTGCAAATTCAGTCGAGATTTATGCTCACGGTGTTTCTGGGTTAGACGAATGTTCCAAGTCAAAGATGCCGCTAAATTCTCTTCGATTGTGTGCAGTTTACCAGATTTTGCGATTCGTAAACTTATCAGGTACGAAGCGTGCATAGCTTTTTCATTTACCTTGGTAAACTGTTCCTATGTACTCACGGTTCCTATGCAATTACGATTCCATTGAATCACGATTCCTATGTAAACAGAATCCCATGTATTTTTAATGAAAATGTAGAGATAGCTACCGGTGCGGTTGTATAAAAATTATTGCACCTGCAGCCACAACATTGTCACGACCAATGCCGTCTTTGGCAAAACGGTAAAGAAAGTATTTCCACTGATAAAAACCATGCGTCTGGGACCAAAATACGGCAACTTTAATCACTATTTGGGAATCAAATTAAAAGAAATACCAAGTTATACTTTTATTTATTGATTATTACAAGGTTAATGAGAAAAATCGTAGCCCTCCAACATTTTCAATGGATTTTTCAGCCTATGCAATCAACATTAATTAATTAACATTTAAAAACATTTGTTCGTCAATTTTGAATACCTGTAACAGTTTCTTCATCTGATTCAGTGTCTGATAAATTGGCAGGCATCATATATTCATCAAACTCTTCCAAAGATCTTCCTTTTATTGGCCCACCGGGAATTCGGGAGTTTTCCTGATGGACTAGATTGCCGTCTGGACTATGGCTAGTTATTTTAGCCATGGTCATCTCCGATAAAAAAAAAAAATAGAAAATAAATAATGGAGACGGTTATCTAGTGCATGGGGTGATAATTTATATTATTAGTGGTATTTTTGTATAATTGTTATCTCTTTATCTATGTTTATATATTATTATGTGTATAGGTAATATGTTCGCGTCGGCCATCGAGCAAAGTACAGCGTTTATAACTTCATGCATATCAGTATATCACATTACCACCGCACCGCGCCCGACCTTAATGGCATAATCTCGCTCGTAATCTACTCGACGCACGTGCGTTTTTTGAAAATTTTACTGTGCAGTAAGTTAGTGTAGTTACTGTACTTGTGAGTACTGAGTTGAGATAGACGTCAGAGAACACTACAACAGTATGAATGAAAGGATTCCTGCACCTAAAAAGGAAAGGTGGTGCCGAAAGAAGTGGGTAAAAGAAAAAAAATAGCAACTTCGTAAATCGGCAAAAAAAATGTAAATCAATTATCGACGTTTTTGACTGCCAAAGTGTAGTTACCAACAATAAGGTAGATAGTAAATTTAATAGCAATAACTATTTGTAAAATGTATAAAACAATGTAACTACCCACATGAAATAAAAATAATATATAAATACATAATATAACAGGTATTTATCAAAGTACGTGTCAATTGGTTTATGATTAAATTAACAAATTATCATTTTTTAAGAAAAAATTGAATGTAATAATAACCTTATAATTATTATTTATTTTAGATCATTCTAGAAAATGTGGAAGGTGATGATACTAATGATGCAACTATACCTGCTAATAAACCAATTTATAAGAACGCTTAAAAAAACTATGAAGACAGTTCTGCTTATGACTTTCTTCCAACTCTTTTAGCTTCTTCCAGTCAAGTAGTAAGGTATAGTACAATTTGTTTGCTTTTTACAATTCCTACAAATTATATTATGAGCCATTCAATTATTTATTTGTTTACAGTTCACAAATAAAGTAAATTAAGCATCTAGCAATTAAAGTAAACTTATTTATTTTTAGCAAAACATATTATTTTAAGGAAAATGTATGTTCAATGACAATAAGTATACTTTATAGCCTATACTTTATAACCTACATCAATTATTAATTTATTTAATTCTTTAATATCTCTGAAAACATGTTAATACCTATTGCAAAAGGTAGAAGAAGCAATATACATCCGTTTAAAATTGTTTTTTCATAAATTCAAACTTTTCATTACATTGTTTATAAATCAAAATATTATAAAATGTTTTTAAGATAATTATTCTTTCGGATAATCTCTTATTGGAAATATAATATTATTATGATTTTTTATTCACCCCTCAAATAAAACGAATCATTTATTTAGACAATTCTGTAGAAGGTATAATATATTAGTTTTATATAGGTACATACTATTAATTTATTTTATTATTGTGTGATAAGGCCAGAGAGTGATAAGACTCACTTCTTATAGGTTATTAGTTTCTTTTAGGAGTGATCCAAGACCATAAAATATAAATTTAAAGAGAAAAAATATATTGTTGTTATTATCTTTTAAATGACGAATAAGCGAAGATCTAACAGTACTAAACTGAGAAGATCCTTTGGAGTTCCAAGCAAATCAAACCAAGTCAAGTCAGACAAAATTTCTCACAAGGATCCTCTCTTTTTGAAACTAGTAGACGACTTGGCTGAAAGTAAAAAATACGCAGTCCCGGATATATCCAATTTCTTTTCAAATTTCAACTTGCCGGATCTGATTGGAACAGGATCAGTTCCTATTCTGACTGACAAATTGATATCAGAAGCTTCTAGAAATCCGGCCATCACAAGAAGTATAGTTGACAAAATGAATAAAGAGGTTGAAAGCAATAAACCATGCCACGTGGAAATGCTATCAAAGGCTACAGCCAACAAGGAGGAATTGATCACTCTTCTAAGGCGACAACTCCAAGGATGAACCAATAACAAAACAATAACTACGCTGCAGTACCATCAAAAACCATACATCATGTCATCAGCATCGAGGAACACCGCTTTATTGTAAGTGGATAATTATTTTTGAATTTGTTACATAGACGTATGCAACATAATTAAAACATAAGTACCAGTCTTGTAAAGAATACTTTTATTTTGTATTCAGAATACGTATTCGAATAGTTCTTAAAAAATATATTCAGAATACTATCAGAATACTTTTTTTCACAACTAGTTTTTGACAGTTTTTGAATGATTGGTATTTAACATATTTTATTAACAAATAATTAAACATATAACGTAATCATAAGTTATTTATACATTTTGACCACATATGATTTTGTTCATACGGGCCTACGGGATACAACACATATTGGTGTTTATAAAAATAATCATATCATGGGCCAATATTATATTTCGTTTAAAGAATAAAATTAATGTTCATGATTTATAATACGTCTTGTCACAAATTTAAAACTATTTTTCTGGAACGGAAAAAAGTATTCAAATACTTTTATTTGAATACATTTATTCGAATACTTTACAAGACTGATAAGTACCTAATATTAAGTAGTCGAGTATAAGTATAATGGTGTAAAACGTATATTGACAGACAGAGACTGTCACGATGACGCGCCTTTGATATCATCATT
>NC_042493.1:27008966-27025644 GCF_005508785.2 Acyrthosiphon pisum
AAATCGCAATCACATACTCGACTACATCATTATAATTCTACTACGAGCACAGTTGTAGAACTACAACGAAGTCGGACTGTTTATCATTCATAAAGGTAGACGGTAATCGAGTTTCACTCATAGGCTATAGCCGCTAAATGTCTGTAATACCTGCCCACCTGATTTACTGTAGCACACATAGGTGGCCAACTTCAAAGTTAATCGATTTTCACTTCAGAATTCAGGTGACTGACTTGCTAGACACTCCACCACGGTTTTCGGTTTCACATTTTTTACACATACGAAAAAGCATCGGACATACGCTGGGGGATCGTATCATACCTATCATTGTATTGCCGATTTCCATGAACTATGGGAGATTTCTAGACACTCGACTTTTAAACGAGACCGCCAAAGAGCCAGGTCTTATCACGAATTCTTATCACCAAATCACCTCCGACTACCTAAGGCAGTGTGTCTCCAAAATCGGTACCCTCTCTCAGCGAGTCCAATGGGCGTCCGAGTCTCACTTGACCACCACGAAGGCGCAGGAGGCGGCTTCCACAACGCCCGGAATCGAGGCACACTGGCAGCTAGTATTAAATAAAATATCCTTGGTCATTGGAGTGTCAAAATCATAGAATAGTGGTTGTTTCCACTGACTTAAAAGCCCTTTAAAAAAAATTAATACAATTGCGTTACATAATACATTGTTGATGTGTAAAATAATGAAGCACAAACCCCTTGCCATAACTATTTGCACACTCTTATGAGGCCCAATAATTTGTTGTGTTTGCTTATCATAACAAATTTTTTGAGAAACGTAGGTCTCATCGAATGACAAAACTGTTATTTTTCATTTCTATCATTGATTCACTGTTAATAAATATTTATATCATTAATTAAGTATTATTATAAAACAAATTACATATCATAATTATAATATCTAACCTTTAGACTTTAGCAATGTAAAAACATTTGACAATAAGCCTCTATCGACAGAAAAAGTAGCTGCCCACTGTCTCAAGGTCGAAAGACCTATACTCCGCGCGGAATAAGAACGTAGGTACCCGGGCGGCGGACCAAAACAGGTTTGCCGCGCGCAAGTCGAGCTTATGACTATAACTATATTGTTTATAACTATGACAAGGTTGCGGGGGGAACCGGTCGCCGCCTGCGCGACGAGGTACGTTCTTATTCCGCGCGGAGTATAGGTAAATTTATAAATAATTTAATAAAATATACTACTTTTATCTTAATCTATTTATTCAGCAGCTGGTAAAGGATATTGCTTTTTTTCCCGTAAATAGCGGTACGCTTTAGGTGACACACTTCTAAGCGATATTGCTGAAGATATATCTTCAGCATTCCACTTTGCCACTTTTTTTTTTCTTGTTCAAAAGTTGACTTATCTGTGTTTCAGTAAATAAGTTGGAAAGTTTTTCTTTAAATTTATGTTCAAAATTTATTTCTGATTCATCCTTTGCCAAAATAATGTCTCTTTGTTGCATGGAAATTATATTTTTTAAGTTTGTTTGTTCAATTTTTAAATTTTTAGTTTCTTAATTAGAGGTTTCAAGCAACTGTTGTAATCTATTATAACAATTATTAATTTATTACATTATTACTTTTTGAGTATTAATATACTTTATTATATAGGTACAGGATGATTTTCTTAACATGGACATCAATTAGGCTAGAAGAACTTACGAAAGTAGCTTCTCACAGAATTAAATAATCGATTGTTGCAGGAAAGACATTTTGAACAAAATAAAGTAGAATAACAATACGGTTTGATATTTGATGAAATAGCGGATATTTCTAACATATCTCAATCAAGTTTAATCATCCGTTACATATTTAAAAATCGAGGAAATGAAAAATTTTTGAAATTCGTTAATTGCCATACGACTATATGTATATTTAAAAAAAATTAAGATAACTTGTTGAAAGACAATGAGGAAAGTAATGATCATATAACTGAAATTCAAGAGCCTAAAATAACTGGTAAAATTGTAGGAAATGAGATGTACAAGTGTACAACTTAAGCTGGATTTAGATATAAATTTAGATAATTGTGTAGGTTTTGGAAGGACGGATGATCGGTTATGGTTTCCTCAGCTCATGGTGCAGTTCAACAAATCCAACAATTTGCAAAAAATGCAGTATACAATTCTTGTTCTAGTCATGCCTTAAACCTGTGTATTTCAAAGTCTTCAAACATACAGCTTATTTGACACTGTGTTGGTGTTATTAAATAAACTATATCTTTTTCCATTTATCTGCCAAACGTAATTTTGTGTTGCAAAAATATTTAACTGGCCATAAATCACTCTCTAGCTTATAAAAATCGGGTTGGTCATAAAGTCATGATGGATGAATGTTATCTATTTTCAGCCAGCAACTATTTCTTACATAAAAAGGTATATGTATATATTACGGTGAAAGATGAATATTGGTGAATGTCGTCATTCTCCGATGAATGACTTCTTTTACCAAAATGATTCGATTATGTAGGTAAATGATGTAAAAAACCAGATTTTAAATTCAAATGTACATCTTTCACCGGTCATTGATGTAATTTACCAAAACTAGTGGTAAATGATGATAAATCTCAAATAATACATTGATTTTTTTACTATAGGTACTATTTATACTAATGATTTATTGTTGGTGGATGTTTCATTTTTTATTTTGGGCATTTATTTGAATAAGATAATAGGTTAATTAAAAATAATAAAATACGCGCATATTACAAATTATTTATTTGTACAATTTTGGTTACCATGACATTTTGAACTGCACAACATTTCCGCTGCATTGCAAGCACATTTTTTAGTACCACAACCAGTTTTGCAGTTGCATCGATTAAATCCTTGATGACCAGCTATTCCATGTCCTGCGGCTTCTCTTAATGTTATTTCCCTGTCTTTAATTTTTTTCATGGCTTCATCCAGCTCTAGAAATTTTTCTTTACACGGAGAAATTTGTGCTCGTGTATATTTGTGTTTCAACACCCCATATTCTGTACCTGGTTCAAACATTCGGGTATTTATTTTATTTAAATTAAATATACGTTATCAAATTAAAATTGGCTTACATAATTTATACATGTCATCTTCGCATGAAATAATAACAGCAAGTAAATTACGCGGAGAACCTCGTGCTCTATCAACATCTGGTATTGGGACACGAACAGTTGTACCGACATCAAGCTTTGAAAATTGTTCGTTAGTCAATCTCAACATTTTTGACCCTTGTTTTTCGAGACAGATAACCGATTTTTGCCGTTGGTCTTTAATTTTTTCAATCCATTTACCTGTAAATAGATGACGATTGCTATTTTATTTTTATTTTTTTGTAATTTACAAATAAAGTAATAATAAAAAACAGTCCCGTGGCACACTCCGATAGTGACAGTCGTGTACGGTAAAGTTCCGTGCGTTATCTACAACACGACGTTTTCATACGGTTTCACCACTAATATCAATTCAACATGTACCTACAGACCAAAGGTAAGAATTTAATTATTTCGTTAACTAATGTCCATACCGACGTACGAAATGAATAATACCCATCCCCCTACACCCCATCCTAACCGAGGATCCCCTAAGTCACCCAAACTCGCTTCTACACCAAGCAAACCAACCTCCACCAAACAATCCAGCACCTCCTCCAAAATTCCACACCCAAACAATGCAGTACACAATTCTAAGACCTCAAACTACTCGATCAACAATATTATAGAATCATCCAGCCAACATAAGCAACTGCCTCAACCTACACTTACCACCTTCAGTAACAACTCTACAACAACTTTCGCTGAGACACTAGGCAATAGTCTATTCCCTAAGAAAGAACAAGCAATTGTCTTCGACGTCATAGATGATGTATCACAAATTGAATACATAAAAAAAATAGGCGACATCGTCAAACCAATTAACATATTATCTGTCTCAAGAATCTCAAAAAAAAGATTCTGCATTTTCCTAAAATCTAAAGAATTAGTAACTGAGCTTATTTCAAAACACAAGACAATTGAAATACAAAATAAAACAACTCATATTCGACAATTATATAACCCGGATAAGCGATTCATTCTAGCAAATGTATACAATAATATTCCAAACAGTACAATTTTAGAAGCTCTATACTCCGGCCCACGAGAGTCCATACGTAAACCGCGCATTCATATAGTAATACGTAACGTCTGTTTTCTCCCACCATGATGCCATTCCCACTATTCGGCAACGTGCCGATGCGCAGTGACGGACGCGTTCTGACATATGGACTCTCGTGGGCCGGAGTATACGTCACCATGATATACCCACTAGCCCCATTACCTGTCTAAGAGCAGGTATACAATTAGAAGGTTATTCCCACATACTGAGTTTTAGAAGGCAACTGTTCATTAAAGCCGAAGATTCAACCAAAATGCCGAACTCCTTACTTATAAATTATGACGGAACAAACCATCGCATATTTATCTCTGATGATCAAGTAACCTGTTTCAATTGCAAAGCGATTGGTCATGTAGCATCAAAATGCCCGAATAATATAGAATCACATAATTATAATAATGACAACAATATTGAAGACATTAACAAACCATCAGTAGACCTCATTACCGATAACTGCACAGAAATCATAAACAGCACAGAGCCAATTACCCCCACGGAAAGTATACCAAATAATAACCTAATTAATATTGACAATTCAATTATGGACTTTGACCTAACCGGGACAACAGATAACGGAGGTATTAAAAGAGCAGCGTCGAACTCAACTATATCCAACGTAACACAAAAATCAATTAGTTTAATTAATAAGATTGACACAAAGCCGACCATAAATGAAAAAAAAACTAACTATAACTACATCAACAGCTACGAAAATTCAAAAAGATCAAATAATCAAGGAATCTATAACACTTGTGAGATCAAATTCCTCAGAAAAAATTGCCGACAACATAAAGCAATCTATTGAACCAGCCAGAATCATGATGAACAATAATAAACACCTAGATATAGATTTTGAACAACTTAGGAATATAATAATAAATGTGCAAGGAAACTCAGACCCTATCGATATCTGCAATCAATATGGATCAGATGCTAAGACCTTATTAAACACGATAGAGGTGATTAAACCAGCAATTAAAGCGCAAAGCCTGAAAAACCGATTAACACGATTATCGACCAAATTACTAGAATCTATTGATTTAGAAAACCACGAAGAAACTATCCCAGATAAGGAAGTCCCCTCGACATCCATCAATTACACATCTAATTAATGAAGCAACTAATTACGTCACACTATATTAGCAATCCCACACATATAAAATTTATACCTAAACTAATCAATATGCAAAGCTCTACGAAAAATACCATCAATACTAAACATACCATACTACAGTGGAACATTAACGGCTATTATAAAAAAATCGATGACCTAAAGAGGCTTATACACAAATACTCGCCTACTGCCATATGTTTACAAGAAACAAATTTTGACATCAACCACATATCAAACCTAAAGAACTACACAGGACATACCAAAAACCGAATTCTAAGAGAAAGAGCCAGCGGAGGATCTACAATTTATGTAGATAAAGCTTATCCAACTGATACATTAAACATAACATCTATTTTTGAAGTAACTGCAATAACAATACATCTGAAAGAAAAACTCACCTTATGCAATATATATATCCCAAACCAGCAGCAATTTGACATAGACCAATTAACGAATATAATCAATCAATTACCTCAACCATTTATCTTTGTTGGTGATTTTAATAGTCACAACACCCTATGGGGCTGCGATTACACAAACTCCAGGGGAAAAAAAATAGAAAAACTGCTTGAAATAGACAACATATTCCTATTAAATGACAATAGACCGACACACTTCAATGCAGCGAATGGGTCACTGTCTTCCATTGATTTAGTTATAGCTTCGACTTCATTATCTACTAATCTAACATGGTCTGTCGAAATAGAACTATACAACAGCGATCACTGGCCAATACAAATATTATTCGAATACAGAAATACATCAAGTACATATACATCAAAAGAGAAATGGAACCTAAAATCTCCAAACTGGGAACTATTTACACAACTCATTGAACTAGAACTAAAAAAATTATTGATTAATAATAGAAAAAAAGAAAATAACATCGAAGGTGAAATCAGCTTCTTCATAAATATTATACACCAAGTAGCCCTATTAACAATAAAAAAAGTAGTTTATCCGGAAAAAAAACTGCCTGTTCCATGGTGGAACGAAGAATGCAAAATTACAATAAAAAATAAAAATAAAGCCCTCAACAAATTCAGGAAAACCAAACAGCAAAACCATCTTATCACACTAAAAAAAGAAAGAGCAAAAGCAAAACACATCATAAAAAAAATAAAAAAAATTCTTGGAAAGAATACACATCAACCATAATCAGTTCAGAAAATCCTGCAGTAATCTGGAAAAAGATCCACTCTTTAAAAGGAACCCAAAAAACATCTCAAATAAAAGCACTAAAATTAAATAATCAAACAATAACTGATGATTTTGAAATAAGCAACATATTAGGAAAACAATTTTACGATGTAAGCAACAATATAAATCCGGAATTAAAAATTATAAACTAAACGAAGAAAATAATATGATCACACCCACAGAAAACGAAAACGAAGACACACAAAAAATAAATAATGAAATAACACTACAAGAACTATTATTCACAATAAACAAAAAAAAAAAGCTACAGTTGTGGCCCTGATATGTGTACCATTCATATTCCTAAAAAATTTACCTATTATTGGCATTGAGTACCTCTTAAAGCTTTACAACAAATTATGGTACCAACGCATCCTCCCAAATCAATGGAAACAAACAATTATACTACCAATTCATAAACCAAATTCAAATAAATATGAAGCCCAAAGTTATCGCCCAATATCTCTATTATGTACTCTCAGCAAAATAATCGAAGACATAATAAATCAAAGGTTAATATGGTACCTGGAAAAAAACAAACTTATATCCGAAGATCAAAATGGATTCCGAAAACACCGTTCCACATATGACTGCCATACCGCAATAGAAACCGACATCTGCGAAGCATTTGCATGCAAACAACACATACTATTACTTAGCATGGACATCAAAAAAGCATTCGACACAACTTGGAGATACAGAGTTATCTATCTAGTTAACAACTGCAAAACTGGGGGCTTTCCGGAAATATAATCTACTTAATAAAAAATTTTCTCAAAGATAGATCATTCAAAGTTTCCAACAATGGGCTCTATTCCAATTAATACAATCTGGAAAATGGAATTCCACAAGGCTCACCCATCAGCTCAACACAATTTCTAGTCGCAATTAACTACATATTCCAACAAATACCAAGACCTGCCAAAATGTCCCTATATGCGGACGACAGTTACACCTGGATCAGACATAAAAGCCTTAAATACATAGAAAGCAAAATCCAACACTGCATAAATAATCTTAGTATATGGGAAAAATCATCAGGCTTTTCCTTCTCTCCTGAAAAATCAAAATACATTATTTTTTCTAACAGTAAAAACGTAATAAAACCTAATATTACACTAAATAATAAACATATAGTAATCTACACCAAAACAATGAAAATATTAGGATTAACTTTTGATGAAAAACTCAATTGGAAAAAACATATAAATAACGTAAAAATAAACACGAAAAATAGACTTAACATAATAAAAATGCTAGCAAACACAAACTGGGGAGCAGACACAGAAACACTACTACTAATCCACAACTCACTTATCAGATCAGTGATAGATTACGGCTCAATTTTTTACAACACAGCAAAAAAATATACACTTAAAATATTAGACATAATACACAATGCAGGCCTAAGATTAAGTTTAGGAGCATTCAAAAGTAGTCCTATAGAAAGCATATACATAATTGCCGGAGAACTACCTTTAAAATATAGGCGAAACAAATTACTACTCAAATTCGCCGCCTTAAATGCAATGTATAATCAAAAACCTACTTATCGCTCAATATTCAACCTCCGTCTCAACAACACCTTTAATAACAACACTAAATTAATACAACCAATGTATAGAAGAATAAATAAGCTCTCAACCGACTTCCAAATCAATCTTAAGCTCATCATTAACTATGAAATACCATACATTCCACCATGGTCAAACCAAAAATTATCCATAAAGTCATCCTTGGCCAATCACAAAAAAAAACATCACATCATCAACAACATACAAACAACTACTCTATGAAGCCATTGAAGAACTACCCAATTATAAACATATATATACCGACGCATCAAAAACTGATAATGGCACCGGAATAGCCTTCATCACTTCCAACTTTCAAATAAAAAAATAAATAAATAATAACTGCAACATATTCTCGGCCGAAATGCTAGCAATATACTCAGCCATAAAATATATAAGAAACTCAAAACAACCCCATAATTATATCATATTACTGACTCACTAAGCTCCATAAAATGTTTAAATAGCCACAGAAACAACAACAGTCTGAAGTCCAATATAATAGAAGCAATAAACAACCTCCCCAATGAAATAACCATTTTCTGGATACCAGGTCACAACAACATAGAAGGTAATGAAAAAGTAGATTGTCTAGCAAAGGAAGCAGCCAATAGTACTAACTTAGAAATAAGCGAGAAATATTGTACTTATGAAGACACACTAAGATGTATCAACACCGCTATCGAAGGAAAATGGACACTCAAATGGAGAAGAAAAGAAACCAAACTCAGCGAAATAAAACGAACAACTGACCGCTGGAAAAACAAATCAAATCTCAACAGGAAAGAATAAGTAATATTAACACGTCTAAGAATAGGTCACACTCGCTACACACACGGTTACCTAATGAGCAGAGAAGATCAACCCACATGCGCAACATGTGGAGTTCATTTGACCATCAAACATATACTCGTCGAATGCAGACAAACAGAGGCTGCAAGGACCACATACAGCATACCAGAATTTCTATATCAATCACTAGGACCAAACGAATCTGCCATCAAACAGACACTAAATCTCATAAAGGAACTTGAAATTGAAAATTTATTGTAAACAAGTGATTATATAACATGTAATATGTAAAAACTAATCTGTGTAAAAACTATATGAAAATCAATTTTATATAAAATAAATATAAACAATGTGAGCCAATGGCCACCGCTGCCGAGGCTTATTCTAATAAAAAAAAAAAATAAATAAATAATAAAAAATAAATAATGATTTATTATTTTATACATTATTTTTTAAAATGTTTGATTTAATATGCAATATTAAATATACCATTAAATATGCAGAAATATGCAAGCATTTTTACCAGATTACATATAATAAATATTTAATAATTACTTATGTCTTTAGTATTTCTTAATTAATTTTCAATCTCCAAGTTGACTTCATTTTCAAGATCTCCAACACTGACTAAATCATCTTCTACTGCATTAATATGATCTGAATGGTTGCTGTTATTAAAAGTTCTTCAATATCTTCTTCTGACTTAAGTTTTTCTATTTTATCGTAAGGTATCCCTGCTGAAGCTAACCCTGTTCTCGCTGTACAACCAAATATCGCCTCGTATGGTGATCTTCCAATACCTAATATAAACATGTTTAAATTTAAAAAAAATTAATTAATTAAATTTAAAATTATTTAAAAAAAATTGTTTTTAGTTAATAGCTTACCTGAGTTCAAAGCCCGATTTTTTTGAAATTGCACAAATTTTAATGTCATTGGCCAGTCTTTTGATTTATTATCAGCCATCCAAGAAGCCAAAATTTCTTCAACGTCCCTATTCGCGCGTTCAATTGATCCTTGGCTATGACGAGGCTTGCCATGCACAATTTTGATGTCTCCCCACATTTCATTTAAACTTGTTATAATATAATTAACAAACTCACGACCATTATCCGAGTGGAGTATAGCGGGTGCACCAAATATTGTATAAATATCTATCAGATTTAAAGCGATTTCTTCGGCCCTTTTTGTCTTCAGAGGTTTCAAGATAACAAATTTCGTTAAATGATCTTGATAATTCATTATTAGGGAACGGATTTAAATGCAAATTGCATTTTTTTCTGAATGTCCGAAAACATTGCTTTCCAAGCACAAAGTTCATTTCATACATCAAGGAATAAAAAATTTAACTTTTATTTTGCATTTTTTTGCGTTTTTAATACTTTATTACATTTTTAGAGCATTTTTTGACATTTTTAGTGCATTTTTACGGTTTTTAAGTCATTTTTTCAGCATTCATTCTAAAATAATAAAAATACCTAAATATTTATTATGTTACGAAATTACGAAATTATTGTTGACACGTGTAGACACAAAATACATACATTACACAAGTTACAACAGATTATTACCCGCATTAAGGTAAAAATAAGATAAGCTATTTACATGTTTGGCACATTCCCTACACAGAGTAGCTGAAGAAATACGTAAACAATTTCCCGAAATTGATGCTTTTATTTCGAACGTAAAAAAGATTTTTTTGAAATGCCCATCTCGAGTATTAAAATTCAAAGAAATGGCGCCAGGGATACCAATGCCCCCTCAACCAATACTAACTAGGTGGGGTACATGGTTATCGGCAGCCATATACTATTGTGAAAATTATCAATTGATTAAATCTGTTGTGATGTGGTTTGATAAAGAAGATGCTGTAGCAATTGAGAATGCACAAAAACTGTTAAATGATAATAATTTGGAACTAAACTTGACATTTATCAAAGCAAATTATGGAAATTTAGCAAAACACATTACTACATTGGAAACATCTGGATTATCGTTGGCTGACGCAATTAATATTATTGTTCAAGTACAAAATGAAATCGGAACAGACAACAGTAGTATCGGAAAATCCATTAAAAAAAAACTAGAAGTTGTAATTGAAAAAAATTCGGGATTCAAAACAATGAAACATATTTCAAATATTTTGGAAGGAAAAGCAACATCTCGAAATAATACAATACCTGAAGAACTAACTGCTGATGACATGGCTCATTTGAAGTTTGCACCTATGACGTCAGTTGACGTGGAACGAAGTTTCTCGAGATACAAAACAACACTGGCCGATAACCGTCGAAGATTCTGTTCGAGAATATTAAGCAGCACCTAATTATACAGTGCTATGAAACAAAAGGTAAAAGTATAACGAATATACCTA
Source organism: Acyrthosiphon pisum (assembly GCF_005508785.2). Classification (NCBI taxonomy): domain Eukaryota; kingdom Metazoa; phylum Arthropoda; class Insecta; order Hemiptera; family Aphididae; genus Acyrthosiphon; species Acyrthosiphon pisum. The sequence goes on from NC_042493.1 coordinate 27,020,181, forward strand.
TCTAAATTGTATACCTATTAATTTTTTTATTTTTTAGGGAAGAAGAATGAAGAAGAAGATGGACAAGCAGATAATTGATTTTGATTAGATTTGAATTTTAGTTTTATTGTATTTAAATATTTTTTATCTGATTTTTCATAATTTATATATATATTTTATAATTTTTTTTAAGTTTTTAAGGGCATTTTTTTAAGGCATTAAATCGGATTTTTTTAAGGCATTTTTCTTGTTTTTTAGAGCATTTAAATCCGTTCCCTATTCATTATATATCGATAATTATTATAATTTTGAGATTGCATGTCAATCAAATCAATTTGCGCTCTTGAATTAAATGCGGAATGTAGAATTGGTTTTGTCACAAGCCCTATTTTCGGATTTGATTGTTCTACTTGACAATTATTGCATAAACCTAAATATGCCATAACTGCCTCCGTTGTTACATTACAATATTTTGTTTTTAACTCAGCCATCATCCTATTTCTACCACCATGGCCTACCGTTAAATGTGCGGTGTGAATTACTTCAAACAACTCGTCTACTGTGACGTAATATAAAACGTCAGATTCATTATCAACTATAGGTTTGATCAATTTTTCTTTTCCCCCAATTGACACAACATCATATTTACGTATAGTTCTTTTATTCGTTACCGTTTTTTTTAGTGTTCCAATTTTTAATTCTTTTATTTTTTGAATCTTGTTGTTGTATTCTTCAGAACTAAAATAAAATATATTGTCACCTCTCTTTTTAGTGCCGACAATTTTGTCAATTTCTGCTTTAAATTTGTTCTGCATAACTATAACTTTGTTCAAACTATAACACAAATAATTTAATCTAACTTTTATTATATTTTGTTCACTGGTGACACGATTTTTTACAAATAATATAATAAAACACACATTCGTAGCAAATACAACTCGCTATAATATGCCTGTCGATACTAACTAATAAACTAAAAGATTATCTCATATTATTACTCGGGGTATCGACGTTATTGCTAGTTGGGATTTTCGTTTATCTATCTACTTCCGTCATGATATTTTTAACTAACAAAGCATATTTGGTACCTACACGCTAATCGCTGATCGTTCACACCGACATAAAAGTAAAACTGGTGACTGACGACAATAACCGGGGAATGTCTGCATTTACAACGTTTACCAATTTTTAGGTAAATGATGTCATTTACCGGGGAATGACGTCTTTTATCACGTTTACATCATTCACCGTAACATATACAATTTACAATTTTTTTAAATTAAAATTAAAATTAAAAATTCACACAATATATCTTTATACATTGTATCCAGTGTTATTCTGATGTATAAGCTATATATTATTGTAAAGTTTCATTAAAATACATTCAGTAGTTTTTACGTGAAAGAGTAACAAACATACTAACAAACTTTCACGTTTATAATATTAGTAGGATTATGTTTATTTTTTTAGAAAAAAATATCTGTATAAATGCATTAGATGCTTTAGATGAGTGTCATCATGACGTTTTTCTTTCTTAATGAAGTTGTGTGTATTATATGCTCACTGCAAATCAGTGTAGCATCTGCTGAGCGTACCTTTTCTATACTCAGAAGGTAAATATAAAAAAAAAAAATAATACCTACTATTAAGTTAACAATATTAGCTTGGCTTAACTCAAGGGTTTGCCACGAATACTGAGGTTACGGTATACTGTCACACTCTGTATAGTAGATACGTTATAAGAATATACATAATTATTAATTTGAATGTTTACATGAATTTCTAAACATTAAAATTGTATTTGCCTATGCTCCTATACCTAGTTAATTATTTCTATGAATAATTAATAGTAAGGTTAACTATTTAAGCCTTGCTAATACCAAATAACATAACGTACCTAGTCCAATATATTTTTACTATGTTTCTGAAACCTTAATTTTCTAAAATATACAAGTATCTATATTAAATTCTTTTAAAATCACCTTTTAAATATGACGATCGAGTTACTTAAATATTTTATTTTATCGATGTGGCAAAGACCAACAAATGATTCCATTTACACTAATCGGTATACCACCCCGCACACGACTATTCGCTTATTCACCAAGCGTTAGATATCCAAACACTGTCTAACCGTCGATCAACTGCTGGCGTTAATTTTGTTTCTTCTCTTCTTAATGGCACCCTTGATCAGGGGCGGATTGGCCTATCGGGAAATCGGGAAACTTCCCGATGGGCCGGTTCTTGTGAGGGCCGGTATAATTTTTATAATATAATTGCAAAAAAAAATTATATTTTAATAAATTAAGCGTAAAATATATTAAAAAATCAAATACCTACTGCCCAATTCGTAGTAGGAATTTTGGTACTTACACTATTTTCCCTCCAATTCATGCTAATGCAAGATTTAGAAATCTGTGGTATCCGTATTTTAGTATTTAAATTTTATACTCTATAGTAGAATTCAGTTAGTTGCGTGATAACATCGATAACCTTATCATTATTTGTATGTATTTTGATTTTAAACTTTTTTACACAAACGAGTTACCAAGTCAGTTACAGTACTTACAGACGTGTGTTTAGTGTAAAAATTTGATTGAACTGTGCAATTCAAATTATGTGTGACGCTGTTGAAAAACAAAAAAAAGGGTGGCTTCTTGTAGATATTTTTTTTTTTTTGATTAAGGTAGACAAATTTATGAGGAATCTTGTACTACATTTTCAAATCTTAGATTTAAAAAGAAATTTTTCATGAATTTCTAACTCAAAATAATTTGCAAATTTTCGTCATTTTTACGTATTTTGTCAATATTTGAACTTTAGATGCTCATAAAAAAAAAATTGGACTGGACTTTTAACTATTTTCATCCACCTCTGAAACAATATAATAGGAACCTTCTATTAAATTTTCAAGCTTTTTTAACCAACAAATAAAATTTTATTGATATTTATAGAAAAAACAAATAAAAAAAATGGAAACTGCAAATGTTCGTAAAAAGCTCAAAATATTTGGGAAATGTTATGGTGTATAGAAAATGCTAATATAAACACTCAGTGAAAATTGTATGTACCTACGGTCATTTGTTTTAGAGTTGCACTAAAAACCAAAACCGATTTTATCGAAAACAGATTTTGCATAAAAATTCCCGTTATTCCTTAATTTTTCATTTGTTTTTCACGTCACTTTTGAAAACTACTGAGAAATTTTTACTTTTGACACCCCAAAGTACCAAATATATTCACTTTTTTATTAGATAAGATACTGTTGAAGAAAATCCAAGCACTTTTACTGTCCTAAAAGGTGATGACAGACACAAAAAAAAAATTTTAAATTTAAAAATTAATAAAAAAATTTAAAAAAAAAACACACATCATTGTAAAATCAATACATTCATCGTTTCATTCAGAATCTAAATTAGGTCTCACAATTTAAAAACTTGATGTGCCCCTTGAGTCACCAAAGTCTGAACACGCCTATGACATTATATACTAATTTTAAATAGGAAATAGTTTCCGCATACTTTGAATATTGGATTTGTTTTTCAATTGTTGTAACTCGGTTCTTGATCTGGTGTTTTCTAATCTTAATTATTTGTGTGTTGAACCAGCAATTGAGCCCTTAGTCCCTCTAGATCTCTACCACCCTACGTTAAGTATTAAATACATTACGGCGACGCAGGTTATGCAATTTGATTCAACCCATGAATTCTTTAAATTTCATAAAGGTCACTATAATGAAATCAATGGGTATTTATCTTCCATTAGCTGGGAGCAAACCTCTTCTGGTCTTGATCTCAACTCCTCTGTATATGCGTTATATGATGCTCTTCACTACACTGTCCTGTTTTCCCACATGGGTCTCTAAGCACATGAAGGATCTTATTTTCTAAAAGTTAAGAGCACATGCGAAGTATAAATCCTTTGGTTCCCTAGTCCACTATAGAGAGTTTTCCTTCCTTCGGGCACGCTGTAAATTTGAGGGGAAAAGGTGCTACAGAAGTTTTGTTTCTAATGCTGAAAAGTCGTTTAACAATGATCCCAAGAGTTTTTGGGACTTTGTTAGGAAACAACGCTCACCAAACCCTATTCCCAAAACTGTATTTCATAATAATACAACAGGACATGATGAACAACATTCTGCCAATTTATTTTCTTCCTATTTTAACTCTGTATATATACCCAAGCGTAGCAACTGTGACCTTTCCAACATCAATGTTCTAGAGTATGACTTACCCCATAACTGTTTTTTCTCAATTGATGATGTTTTTAACGTTCTTACTTCTTTGCGTAATACTAAATCTATTGGACCTGATGGATTGTCTGGATTATTTTTATTTAATGTTAGGCATTCTATAGTTTTTCCACTATGGAAAAATATTATTCCCTGATATATGGAAACTATGTTCTATTACTCCGGTACTGAAATCAGGGGATGCATCTCAGGTCTCCAACTACAGGCCAATCTCTATTCTTTCCCACATTGCCAAATTATTCGAATCTTTAATTCTTAATAATATTCAACTAAGCGTCAACAGATTGTTAATGGAGGAACAGCATGGTTCCCGGCCAGGCCGCTCTACAACTGCTTATAATGCATTCTTTTAGAAACTATATATTTGAAGCTTTTAAAACTCACTCTTAAGTTGATGTCATCTTCACTGACTTCTGTAAAGCTTTTGACCGTGTAGATCACTATATATTTCAACACGTCTTGCAATCAACTGGTTTCGGGGACCCACTTTTATCGTGGTTGTGTTCTTTTATTGAAGAAAGAAACAATTTGTTAGAATTCATGGTGTCTCTTCTGATGTACTCCCCATTTCATCTGGTGTCCCGCAAGGGGGCCACCTTTCTCCCCTACTATTTTCAATATTTTTAAATAGTATTAACCATTCATTATATCATGCTCGGCTCTTAGCGTTTGCGGATGATGTAAAAATATTGTATCGAATCAACTCTTTAGACGATTGTCATGTCCTGCAAAATGAGCTGAATGCAATTGTTGTATGGGCCAACAAACTAGGATTAGATTTTAATATAGCTAAATGTCACAATATGACTTTTACACATCTTAAAAACCCAATTAATTTTAAATATGCAATAAATGGGACTACTCTGCAGTCACTTGACTCATCTGTCACTGATCTTGGTTTTGTTCTCTGTCCTACGATTAGCCCCCATTTACATATCTGCTGTAAATCACTTAAAATCTTAGGTTTTATTAAGCGTGTTAAAACTGAGTTTAAGTTAGCTTCTCCCCTTAAGGCACTGTACTGTTCGCTTGTTAGGCCTATCCTTGAATACGACTCTGTCATTTGGGATCCTAGTACTGCTCAAAACGATTTAATGCTTGAGCGAGTCCAAAATAAATTTTTTAAATATACCAGTCATGCACTTAAGATTAAATGTCCTCCTCATAATTATTTACCAGTACTTCAGTATCTCAAACTAGATTCGCTAGCGAATCGTAGGCGTGCATGCTAAC